>NW_012100287.1:471598-472496 GCF_000951045.1 Mandrillus leucophaeus | reverse complement strand
TACATATGGCTAGCCAGTTTTCCCAGCACCATTTATTAAATAGGGAATCCTTTCTCCATTTCTTGTTTTTGTCAGGTTTGTCAAAGATCAGATGGTTGTAGATGTGTGGCATTGTTTCTGAGGCCTCTGTTTTGTTCCATTGGTCTATATATCTATTTTGGTAACAGTACCATGCTATTTTGGTTACTGTAGCCTTGCAGTATAGTTTGAAGTCAGGTAGCGTGATGCCTCCAGCTTTGTTCTTTTGGCTTAGGATTGTCTTGGCAATGGGGGCTCTTTTTTGGTTACATATGAACTTTAAAGTTTTTTCCAATTTTGTGAAGAAAGTCATTGGTAGCTTAATGGGGATGGCATTGAATCTATAAATTACCTTGGGCAGTATGGCCATTTTCAGGATATTGATTCTTCCTATCCGTGAGCATGGAATATTCTTCCATTTGTTTGTGTTCTCTTTTATTTTGGGCAGTGGTTTGTAGTTCTCCTTGAAGTGGTCCTTTACATCCCTTGTAAATTGAATTCCTAGGTATTTTATTCTCTTTGTAGCAATTGTGAATGGGAGTTCACTCAGGATTTAGCTGTTTATCTGTTAATGGTGTACAGGAATGCTTGTGATTTTTGCACATTGATTTTGTATCCTGAGACTTTGCTGACGTTGCTTATCAGCTTAAGGAGATTTTGGACTGAGATAATGGGGTTTTCTAAAAATATACAATCATGTCATCTGCAAACAGGGACAATTTGGCTTCCTCTTTTCCTAACTGAATAACCTGTATTTCTTTCTCTTACCGGACTACCGTGACCAGAACTTCCAACACTATGTTGAATGGGAGTGGTGAGAGAGGGTATCCTTGTCTTGTGCTGGTTTTCAAAGGGAATGCTTCCAGTTTTTGCCCATTCA
>NW_012100287.1:464272-467303 GCF_000951045.1 Mandrillus leucophaeus | reverse complement strand
CACATAGACCCATCTTTCTTGGAGGCTTTGTTTCTTTTTACTCTTTTTCCTCTAACCTTGTTTTCTTGTTTTATTTCATTAATTTGATCTTCAATCACTGATACCCTTTCTTCCACTTTATCGAATCAGCTATTGAAGCTTGTGCATGCATCACAAAGTTCTCATGCCATGGTTTTCAGCTCCATCAGGTCATTTAAGGTTTTCTCTACACAGTTTATTCTAATTAGCCATTTGTCTCACTTTTTTTCAAGGTTTTTAGCTTCCTTGCGATGGGTTAGAACATTATCTTTTAGCTCACAGAAGTTTGTTATTACCGACCTTCTGAAGCCTACTTCCGTCAACTCGTCATTCTCCTTCCAGCTTTGTTCTGTTGCTGGCGAGGAGCTGCAATCCTTTGGAGGAGAAGAGGCGCTCTGGTTTTTAGAATTTTCAGCTTTTCTGCTCTGGTTTCTCCCCATCTTTGTGGTTTTATCTACCTTTGGTCTTTGATGTTGGTGACTTACAGCTGGGGTTTTGGTGTAGATGACCTTTTTGTTGATGTTGATGCTGTTCCTTTCTGTTTGTTAGTTTTCCTTCTAACAGTCAGGTCCCTCAGCTGCAGGTCTGTTGGAGTTTGCTGGAGTTCCACTCCAGACCCCGTTTGCCTGGGTATCACCAGCAGAGGCTGCAGAACAGCAAATACTGCTGCCTGATCCTTCCTCTGGAAGCTTCATCCCAGAGGGGCAACTGCCTGTGTGAGGTGTCTGTCGCCCCAACTGGTAGCTGTCTCCCAGTTAGGCTCCACGGGGGTCAGAGACCCACTTGAGGAGGCAGTCTGTCCATTCTCAGAGCTCAAACACCGTGCTGGGAGAACCACTGCTCTCTTCAGAGCTGTCAGACAGGGATGTTTAAGTCTGCAGAAGTTGTCTGCTGCCTTTTGTTCAGCTATGCCCTGTCCACAGAGGTGGAGCCTAGAGGCATTAGGTCTTGTTGAGCTGCAGTTGACTCCGCCCAGTTCGAGCTTCCTGGCCACTTTGTTTACCTACTAAAGCCTCAGCAATGGCAGATGCCCCTACTCCAGCCAGGTTGCCACCTTGCAGATGGATCTCAGACTGCTGTGCTAGCAGTAGGCAAGGTTCCGTGGGCGTGGGACCCACCAAGCCAGGCAGGGGAGAGAATCACTTTGTCTGCGGGTTGCTAAGACCTTGGGAAAAGTGCAGTATTTGGGTGGGGGGTGTCCCGTTCGTCCAGGTAATCTGTCACAGCTTCCCTTGGCTAGGAAAGGGAAATCCTCTGACTCCTTGCACTTCCCAGGTAAGGTGACGCCCCGCCCTGCTTCAGCTCCTCCTCCGTGGGCTGCACCCACTGTCCAACCAATTCCAGTGAGATGAACAAGGTACCTCAGTTGGAAATGCAGAAATCACCGGTCTTCTGCGTCGATCATGCTAGAGCTGCAGACCCGAGCTGTTCCTATTCAGCCATCTTGGCAACTCCCTTTTTAACTTTTTTTTTTGAGATGGAGTCTTGCTCTGTCACCCAGGCTGGAGCACAGTGGTGCAATCTCGGCTCCCTGCAACCTCCACCTCCTGGACTCAAGCAATTTGCCTGGCTTCAGTCTCCCAAGAAGCTGAGATTATAGGTGCACGCCTGGCTAATTTTTGTATTTTTAGTAAAGATGAGGTTTCGCCATGTTGGCCAGGCTGATCTTGAACTCCTGACCTCAGGTGATCTGCCGCCTTGGCCTCCCAAAGTGCTGGGATTACAGGCATGAGCCACCGCTCCTGGCCTTTAATTTTTTTTTAATGTTTTTGAAATTTATTATAGTATATGTTTTAAAGTAAGACTTTAATGTTTACTGTCCCCCCAAATTGCTAACAAGTATTCCATTACCATTTATTGCATAATCTCCACTAGTCTGATGGATTTATAATGCCTCTTTTCTGACATATTACATTTTTATTGCTATCAAGGGTTATTTCTAGGCTTCATGTGCTATTCTTGAATCTGGCTGTTCTTGAGCCAATTAAAACTCACACTAAATTATTACTTCACTAATATGATTCCATCAATAAGCCCAAAACTAACTTAATAAGTACTGATATTTTACCAAAAATGTGTTTCTATCTAGAATCATTCATTTAATCATTCATTCAGATTCTTTACAACTTTCAATAGTTTTTACGTTTTCTTTGATAGTTCCTATTATCTTTTTGTTAAGGGTATTCCTAGACATTTTATTTATTTTTTTTGCGATGGAGTCTTGCTCTGTCACCCAGTCGAGTGCAGTGGCATGATTTTTGCTCATTGCAACCTCCGTCTTCTGGGTTCAAGTGATTCTCGTGCCTCAGCCTCCCGAGTAGCTGGGACTACAGGTGTGTGCCACCACACCTGGCTAAGTTTTGTATTTTTAGTAGTGACAAAGTTTCATCATGTTGGCCAGGCTGGTTTTGACTCCTGACCTCAGGTGATCTGCCCGCCTCGGCCTCCCAAAGTGCTGGGATTAGAGGCGTGAGCCACCCCCCTTGGCCAACATTTTGATTGTTGCTGTTGGAAAATTTTAGAATTCTTAATGCTTTCCATTTGGTCTTTATCAGAAACTGGAAAATCCGGAATCACTGATTTAAACAGATGAGGTGAAAAGAACTAGAAGAACCACTGTGAACAGATAAGGTATCTTGAACCTTGGGAGTTGCTCCATGTGGCGGCTAAAATAGTTCTCTGGAAACATCTGTCTATTTGTCTCTCTCTCTGAGACCATACAGTTTCTAGGTTCAGCACTTAGTTTCCTCAACATTTAAAATTAGATATTAAAAAATCTGTTACATAATGAAAACATTTTTAATCATTCAAAACATTTTTGTGATAGAATTACCCAGAAAAAGACAGCACTTGCACAGAGGGTTATCCGTATACATTTTCCCCAGGCAGTAAAGGGAATACGTTCTTCTTCCTAATTACAAAAACAAAAAAGTTTAGTCAATCAAGGGATTACGGTAATAAAATTATTTTTCTCCTGACTGGCCAATAAATCTTAAGACTTAATTTTAAAAAA
>NW_012100287.1:443465-464222 GCF_000951045.1 Mandrillus leucophaeus | reverse complement strand
TTTTTTTTTGAGATGGAGTCTTGCTCTGTCACCCAGGCTGGAGCACAGTGGTGCAATCTCGGCTCCCTGCAACCTCCACCTCCTGGACTCAAGCAATTTGCCTGGCTTCAGTCTCCCAAGAAGCTGAGATTATAGGTGCACGCCTGGCTAATTTTTGTATTTTTAGTAAAGATGAGGTTTCGCCATGTTGGCCAGGCTGATCTTGAACTCCTGACCTCAGGTGATCTGCCGCCTTGGCCTCCCAAAGTGCTGGGATTACAGGCATGAGCCACCGCTCCTGGCCTTTAATTTTTTTTTAATGTTTTTGAAATTTATTATAGTATATGTTTTAAAGTAAGACTTTAATGTTTACTGTCCCCCCAAATTGCTAACAAGTATTCCATTACCATTTATTGCATAATCTCCACTAGTCTGATGGATTTATAATGCCTCTTTTCTGACATATTACATTTTTATTGCTATCAAGGGTTATTTCTAGGCTTCATGTGCTATTCTTGAATCTGGCTGTTCTTGAGCCAATTAAAACTCACACTAAATTATTACTTCACTAATATGATTCCATCAATAAGCCCAAAACTAACTTAATAAGTACTGATATTTTACCAAAAATGTGTTTCTATCTAGAATCATTCATTTAATCATTCATTCAGATTCTTTACAACTTTCAATAGTTTTTACGTTTTCTTTGATAGTTCCTATTATCTTTTTGTTAAGGGTATTCCTAGACATTTTATTTATTTTTTTTGCGATGGAGTCTTGCTCTGTCACCCAGTCGAGTGCAGTGGCATGATTTTTGCTCATTGCAACCTCCGTCTTCTGGGTTCAAGTGATTCTCGTGCCTCAGCCTCCCGAGTAGCTGGGACTACAGGTGTGTGCCACCACACCTGGCTAAGTTTTGTATTTTTAGTAGTGACAAAGTTTCATCATGTTGGCCAGGCTGGTTTTGACTCCTGACCTCAGGTGATCTGCCCGCCTCGGCCTCCCAAAGTGCTGGGATTAGAGGCGTGAGCCACCCCCCTTGGCCAACATTTTGATTGTTGCTGTTGGAAAATTTTAGAATTCTTAATGCTTTCCATTTGGTCTTTATCAGAAACTGGAAAATCCGGAATCACTGATTTAAACAGATGAGGTGAAAAGAACTAGAAGAACCACTGTGAACAGATAAGGTATCTTGAACCTTGGGAGTTGCTCCATGTGGCGGCTAAAATAGTTCTCTGGAAACATCTGTCTATTTGTCTCTCTCTCTGAGACCATACAGTTTCTAGGTTCAGCACTTAGTTTCCTCAACATTTAAAATTAGATATTAAAAAATCTGTTACATAATGAAAACATTTTTAATCATTCAAAACATTTTTGTGATAGAATTACCCAGAAAAAGACAGCACTTGCACAGAGGGTTATCCGTATACATTTTCCCCAGGCAGTAAAGGGAATACGTTCTTCTTCCTAATTACAAAAACAAAAAAGTTTAGTCAATCAAGGGATTACGGTAATAAAATTATTTTTCTCCTGACTGGCCAATAAATCTTAAGACTTAATTTTAAAAAAATTAGTTTGCAAGCATAGCCTCCTTACTCATAATTGCACTTTTTTGTTAATAATTTCAAAGTCATACATCACAAAACACGTGCAGTGTTCATTTTAATAAGTTTTTGGAACATGCAAGCATGAATAAACTGTTTATTGGCCATGACCCGAGCTCAGGAATCTGGGTGTCTGATGGTGCCACGCTGCAAAGCTAAATTCTGGGCTTGTCTTAGGTTTTAGAAATCGCTGATGATAGCGCAGAGCTCAGGCAGGACAAAAAGTTTCCTAGATGTCTGTAATACTAGGTATCCACTATGTGTTTCTTGGTTGGGCTTTATATATTAATTTTGAATGATAAATTTTTAGAGGATTTCCATTTTATAGTTCACAAAAATATATTTAAGTTCTTAAGAGTAGAAATCAACCCTCTACATGATTTACCTGTATTGTAAGAGCAGCCTAATAATAGCTGCAAATACTTACAGAGTATTTAACTCTGTGCCATGCAGTATTCTAAGTAGTTTCCATACATTAACTCAATCCTTAGCTGCAATCATGAGGAAACAACTGTATTATTCCCATTTTATAGATGAGGTCACTGAGGCACAGAGAAGTTAACTAATTTGTCCAACATCACCTAACTAGTAAGTTGCTATGTTCAGACATGAACTCTGGCATCAGAGACTTCACCATCACCCTACAGGCCTCTCTAAACAAAGGGAGGGTATGTGGGCAACAAAAGTGAAATGAGGAACAACCATAAAGAAAAAGGGACCTTCACTTGCAATGTTTTAGCAAGCAACATTTCAAGGGAAATTGAACTTATAAGCTGGCAATTTTAACTATAAAACTGGCAGGTTTAAATGACCAAATTATCTTTTCTTCAGTATTTTTCCCATGTTGCTGGTATTATAAGATTTTTTAGTGCTCAAATGACTTCATAAACATCTAATTTTGTTTAAGTTTTGGCTTTCATTTCTGAATATACAATCTTTCAACAACATATGCTTTGACCCTGTCCTCTCTAGTAAACAGCAGGAACTATTCATAATGGGGATTCTTTGGAGCTTGTTACACTGTGAAAGACAAATGTCACTTTCTACTGGTAATTGAACCTTGTTTTTTTCCCATTTGCAAAAGGAAGAGATTGAACTGTTCCCTCTGGTTCCTTTTAGTGCCAACATTTTGTAAATCTGTGATTCAATTTATAAAACCTATAGTTGGGAACATTTTCAGACATTCTTGGTAAAAGCATTTTCTTTCCAAGAGCTATTCGTATTCAGAACCTACTGTTCTTATGCTGATGACTGCAAGTACAATCAGCTCAAAGTTTTCTGCATTGATGGAAAAGAGCAAGGATGCAGATGATTTAAAAATCATCTTTCAGGGACTTTGGAATATTTATACGGACAGAATACAGTATTTTATTTTTGGAGCAGTGGTAGCAGCAGCAAATCTACCTTTCCAATGACATAAAATACCTAGCACAGTACCTGAACAGAGTTGGACCTCACAAAATACTTTCCTTCTTCCTCCATCCTTTCTCCAACTTTAGGATAAAGGCCACACTACTTTCTGCACATCCCAACCAGAAGGTGGAGCAGTGACTGAGGCTCACTGCAAGATAAAGGGGCAGCTGGTCTAGGATGAATAAGGGGCTAGAATAATGAAAGTATATGTGAAAAATTGAGAATCAACTATAAAAACCAATGCCTCTTTCCTTATGTCACAGTAAAAATTATTTTTTTGTATTTTTACTGTTTTTATGAAAGAAGGGGCCCCATTTATCTCCTGTGGCTACTGTTCTAAGCAGTGCTTCCTCACCTTGGCTGCACATCAGAATCACCAAAAGAGCTTTAAAAAAATCCCTGTGCTCAGAATACCCCCAGGTTACCAAGTACCAGAGTACGTAGTGATGGAACTCAGGCATCAATAGTTTTTAAGCTCCCCCAAGTGATTCTAATGTGCGGCCAAGGAGGAGAACCACAGCACTAAGTAGATTAAACTGCACCTAAATACGACCCTCCTTACCTGAGTAATCTCATTTATCACTACGTGAGTACATCGTGCTTCATATTCTGGTCGGGCTTGTTCTTCCTGCTGTAACTCAACAGTATCCCATTCATACTCAAGTTCTGCCTGGCGTCGCTTCCAAAACTCCAAAAACAAGGTAACTAACAGAGAGACAGAACAGCTCGTGTGGATTTTCGATGATGATTGATGTTTCAGAAATCTGTACTGAATAATATTCATTATCTATTGTACTGGCCTGTTTTCACACTGCTATAAAGAACTACCTGGACTGGGTAATATATAAAGGAAAGCAGTTTAATTGACTTACAGTTCTGCATGGCTGGGGAGGCCTCAGGAAACGTACAATCATGGTGTAAGGCAAAGGGGAAGCAAAACACATCTTACATGGCAATAGGAGAGAGAGAGCAAGGTGGAAAGTGCCACAGCTTTAAACCATCAGATATCATGAGAACTCACTCACTATCATGAGAACAGGATGCGGGAAATCCACCCCCATGATCCAATCACCTCCTACCAGGCCCCTCCCGTGACACGTGGGGATTACAATTTGACATGAGATTTGGGTGGGGACGCAGAGCCAAACCATATCATCCATAATACTTCTGTATATGGCAAATCAAATCTAAATTGTAGGAGATACTACTATTTAAAAGGGAAAAACATGATTTTAAAGAAAATGTTGGTAATTTACAACATTATGAAATAGACTATAGATTCTGGGAAAGGCAATGTGATGGTCAGAAGACATGTGAGTATGTCTGACACTGAAGCATATGTTCCAGCACCTTATTGCCAACTAAAACACAAAAAATGGTCACAGTTCCAAAGAAGCTCATGGTCCATCCTTAATCTGCTTTTCCCCACACCCTCCTTCTTATACTCTCCTTTCCTTCCTAAGGGCCTAAAGGAGAAGAAGATTTATATGGGATGTCCCAAATAAATTAATATTCACTCATAAGGAAAACTGATGTTTTTCTCAATCTTATGTAAAGTATGACTAAAATAATTTTTTTAGGAATCAGAATTTTTAACTTTAAATACTAAATAAAACATTAAATGTTAATTGAAAAATGCAGTTTCAGGGTAAATACCCTATGCCCTTCTTTTAATCAGACTGCTAACCCTAAGTCCTTCCTATAAAGAAATTCCGTAATTACCACTCTTCTATTTACAAACATTCGTTGAGTGTCTACTATCAGCTGGGAATAAAGAGAAAACAAGACACAGTCCCTGCTTCAAGGAGCTCCTAGGCGTTTGGGAATTATACTGTCCTTGAAGTGACAGGTATAGTTGCTTATTAAGAGGGATATGATAAAGGTAAGCACAGGTTGCTCTGGGCACACAGAGCCAGAACATTTAACTAGGTGTTTCCGGGAAAGACATCCCAGAGGAGGGGACCACTGTGATGAGACCTGAGATGCCTCAGAGCTGATTAGGTGAAAGCGGTGGTGGGTGGAACACTAAGGCCACCTGCGAGCTGCACATGCAAAGGCAAGGTGGCCAGAGAGCCAGGTACTTTCCCAAAAGTGCAAATAATCTGGTAGTAAGCGAAAGGTGTGATGGAGGTGGGGCAGCCAGGTAAGAGCTCTGCAGGGGCACATCACAAAGGGTTTGCTGTGCTTTGAAAGGAGTTTAGAGAGTTTAACGTACAGGTGGAGGAGCCTTTGAAGGTAGTCTAGAGTGAGACTAGGGGCAGGGAGACCTACTGGCAGGTACCTGATGTGGCAGGATCTCTGAGGGATGTTGAGCAGGTAGACAGATGAATGCTGGTATGACAGAAGGATGCTATCCAGGTTTCTGGCTCAGGCAATATCCTAAATTCTAGTGGCATTCCTTGGAAATAGGAAGTGTGTTAAGAAGGTCAAGTGTGTGGTTTGGTTACGATCAGATGCAATGCGTGTGGACTACTCAAGAAGAAATGTCCAGTAGACAGGTAAAAGTCTACAACGTAGGAGGAAGATCTGGGTTGAGCTGGACTTTCACTGTTTTAAGTGGCAACTGGGGCCATGAGAGAAGGAGATTATTAAATGAGGTGCAGGGTAATCAACCCTGGCTGCATGTAAGAAGGACCAGGGAGCTTTTACAGAATACCGAGCTCAGCTGCCACCCTGTAAATTATGATTTTTGGTCTGGAATGGGGCCTGAACACAGTTGCTTTGCTTTTTTGTTTGTTTTGTTTTGTTTTTAAGGTTTAATACGCAGTCAGGGTGGAGACTCACTGAAGTAGAGAGTGAAGAGAGCCAGAATGAAATCCTGCAGACCCTGCAGCGGGCAGCCTGAAATGCAGGAGGCAGTCTTGGGATGCACCTGTAAGGAGCAAGAATCCAACACCCCCCAATGGCAAAGACAACTGAACATGTTTAAAAGCACTCACTTCCTAAAAGTGTTTGTTTTGACTACTACTTTTCCAGTAAGTTAGAGTAGAAATAACCTGGATGTTGGAATCAGGATCAAACTGTTGAGTGTTTTATACAGAGGGTGATGGCTACTGAGAAACAACCCAGACATTTGTGCTTCTGTACCTGCCCAAGGGGAAATGAAGTGAGTATTGGCTTCTTTGTCAATGGGATGGAACTCTAGAGGGCACCATGTTCTTTTGTGGACTGAGCTGTGACTGGGTGGTCTTGCTGCCCAGCTGAGCCATGCTGGTCTCAGGTGGCAGATTCTCCCCAAAGAGACCCTGTTGGGAGGAATGAGCCACCCATGAACCAACCCTCCTTAGGCTGCATATGAAGCAGTATAACATACACCACTCACTTACTAAAGCCCCCCCAAGGTTCTGCATCTCCTTGATAAAACTCCCATACACCTCAATCAACAGAGGACCCTACTTTTTAATCTACCAAGAATCCTACCACCAGTATTGCATATGCCCCCATCCCTGAAGCTCCCTCCACTCTGTCTCCCTCTCTGTAACTCTGAAATCATTCCAGTGGTCATGTGCATTCTCTCAGAAAGAGCACACTTTATTCCCTATGTCAACCCTTCTTCTGCCCTTCAAAATATTAATACATAGCACTCATGCATCCCGACCTGTATCTGCTTCAAGGTCTACTGTCTATCATACCCACTGGAATGTCACCTTCACATGTGCAGGGATTTGGTTTTCTTCATAGCAGAAGGCACATAGTAGGCACGTAATGAATGAATGCACTGAATGGACAAACTGAAGGAAACCAGCCAGAAACTGGAGGACCCCCCGACCTGGGGAATCATCCACTCAGAGGTCCCAGCTGACTCCAACTGCTCACCTCTACACATAACCATCCACCTCCTTATTTCCTGCTACGCTAGTCTACTTGGGCCTTCAGTACCTCCTGCACAGATGTACCTTGATTTATCATGCTTTACGGATAGTGTTTTTATCTTCTTACGAATGGATAGTTTGTGGCAACCCCACGTTGAGCCTGTATCAATGCCATTTTTCCAACAACATGTACCCACTTTGTGTCACAGTTTAGTAATTCTCACGTTTCAAATTTTTCATGATTACTGTATCTTTTATAGTGGTCTGTGATAAGTGATCTTTGATGTTACTATTGTAATTGTTTTGGGGCAACATGAAGTGCACCTATATAAGATAGCAAAATTAACAAATGTGTGTGTTCTGACTATTCCACTGATTGGCTGCTCCCCCATCTCTCTGCCTCTCTTCTGGCCTCTCTATTCCTTGAGATGCAATAATAGTTGCATCTAACTGCTAACCCAACAATAGTTCCATCTGATGCCACAGTGAAATTAGGCCAATTAATACCCCTACAATGGCTAAGGTGTTCAAGTGAAACAAGACTCACACATCTCTCACTTTAAGTAAAAACTAGAAATTATTAAGTTTAGTGAGGAAGACGTATCGAAAGCTAGGCCTCTTGTGCCAGTTTGCCAAGCTGTGAGTGCAAAGGAAAAGTTCTTGAGGGATATGAAAAGTGCTACTCCAGTGAACACACAAATGATAAAAAAGTGAAACAACCTTATTGCTGATAAGGAGAGAGTTTTAATGATCTGGATAGAAAACCAAACCAGCCACAATATTCCCTTCAACCACAGCCTAATTCAGAGCAAGGCCGGAACTCTATTCCATTCTGTGAAGGCTGAGAGAGGTGAGGAAGCTGCAGAAGAAAAGTTTGAAGCTAGCAGAGGTTGGCTCATGAGGTTTAAGGAAAGAAATCATCTCCATAGCATAGAAGTGCAAGGTGAAGTAGCAAGTGCTAACATGCAAGCAGAACAAGTTATCCAGAAGATCTAGCTAAGATCCTTGATGAAGGTGGCTACACAACAGACTTTCAAGGTAGATGAAATAGCCTCCCACTGAGGAAGATGTCATCTGGGACTTTCACAGCTAGAGAGGAGAAGTCAATGCCTGGCTTCAGAACTTCCAAGGACAGGCTCACCCTCTCGTTAGGGGCTAACGCAGTTGGTGACTTCATGTTGAAGCCAATGCTCATAGATCATTCCAAAAACCCTAGGGCCTCTAAGAATTATGTGAAATCTACTCTGCCTGTACTCTAAATGGAACAATAGAGCCTAGATGACAGCACATCTGTTCATAACATGGTGTGCTGAATTATTTCAAGCCCGTTGTTCACAAAAAATTACTTTTAAAAAAATTACTGCTCATTGGCAATGTATCCACTCACCCAAGAACTCTGATGGAGATGTACAGAGATTAATATTGTTTTCATGGCTATGAACACAGCATCCATTCTGCAGCCCATAGATCAAGGAGTCATTTCAACTTTCATATTTTATTATTTAAGAAATACATTTAGTAAGGCTACAGCTGCCATAGATAGTAATTATTTGGCTAGACATTGGCAATATAAACAGAAATCTTCTGGAAAAGATTCACCATTCTAGATGCCATTTAAGAGCATTCATAATTCATGGGAGGAGGTCAAGATGTCAACATTAACAGGAGTTTAGGAGAAGTTGATTCTAACCCTCATGGATGACTTTGAGAAGTTCAAAACTTCAGTGGAGGAAGTCATTGCGGATGTGGTAGAAAGAGCAAGAGGAACTAGAAATGGAGTCTGAAGATGTGACTGAACTGCTGTAGTCTCATGATCAGACTTGAAGGAATGAGAAGTTGCTTTTTATGGATCTGCAAAGAAAGTGGTTTCCTGAGATGGAATCTACTCCTGGGAAGATGTTGTCATTACTGAAATGACAACAAAGGATTTAGAATATTATACAAACTTAGTTGATAAAGCTGCAGCAGGGTTTGAGAGGACTGACTCCAATTTTCAAAGAAGTTCTACTATGGGTAAAATACTACCATACAGCATCACATGCTAGATAACTCTTTTGTGAAAAAAGAGTGCACTAATGTGGCAAACTTATTGTTGTCTTATTTTAAGAAATTGGCATAGCCACCTAAACCTTCAGCAACCACCCTGCTAATCAGTGAGCAGCCATCAACACCGAGGCAAGACCCTCCCCCAGCAAAAAGATGAACATTCTCTAAAGGCTCAGATGATTGTCAGCATTTTAGTAACAAAGTATTTTTAAAGTATGTACATTTTTTGACAATGCTATGCACACTCACTAGACTACAGTATGGTAAAACCATAACTTTGATATGCACTGAGAAACAAAAAATTTGTGTGGCTCCCTTTACTGTGATATTCACCTTCTTGTGGTGGTCTGGAACCTAACCCACAGTATCTCTGAGGTATTCCTGTACCCAGCAAGAGGCCAGGATAACCCCAGATGGAGAATATACCATGAAGCATTGACAGTTTACTGGTGAGATCAAGCTTGAGCACCCTGACTGTGGGGAGGGATGCAGGGTCAACAGCTGAAGGAATTATCATGTGTGCTCTTCTACCTTACAGACTGCAAACATACTCTTCCAGCAGAACCATTTTTTAAGGATGCTGTGACTAAGCACATTAAAATTTTGTTGCACTTTGACACTTACAGGCATAAATGAAAAACTGGTACTTATAAGCCTGTTAAAATTAGGCTGGAAGACTGGTGGTTTCTTATTTCTGCGCTAGAAAGAAGGGTCTGCACCTGTGTCACATGAGGTAGAACCAATGAGACTAAACTGACAGTTTCTAACCCATTCTCATTTTTTTTCACAGCATCAAACAAAATAATGCAATTATATCAGTAAAAACCAAATTCCTGCATCTTTCTAAAAGCTTGCTGCAACTTCATTAATATACACTGCATTTTGTCATCAAACTAAAGACTAATAGCCAAATTATTGGCAGAACTCTTATTCTATGCTTGTCACTTTCTGTCTATGGGGCTTTAGATAATCGGCCCCTGAGTGTCATCTTTAGATAACTCACTCCCTGAGTGTCATCTTCTTCATCTTTAAAACTGGAGTGTGATAGCCACTCATTTACTCAGTACCTATCTAGCATCTATCTCATATCTATCCAATATCAACTAGGAGATAATTCATGAACACATTCTTAACTTTTCTCACAAAGAGCAACATAAGCAATTCTAGTCGGTGCTATAAGGGAAGAACAGTGGATGCCCTCTTCTCTCCTCCCTGAACTTGAACATATGCTTCTGTTTACCAAATTCTGAACTATAAGAAGCAGTTCTGCCTGGGAAGTGATAGGATTGCAATGCAAGCAAGACATAACCTGGTGAGAAATAATGAGCTGTTAGCAAATCCTCAGCCTTGAAGGAAAACCCCTGGGAGTTGCAGCAGTGGGAGAGTGTTTTAGTTCCTTATTTCACTCAGCCTCAGATTCTGCAGGGTCTATGGAAGGCACTGCTAACCTAATAGTCACCCAGTGTTTTGGAGTACTCCTGGGCCACATCAGTGCTGACTCACAATGCTGTGTGTCCCAGATTGAGGGCACCAGGTCCTGGGGTGACCGTGCATGATCACAGACAGAAATTTCTGTTCTGTATCTTTTGCTCTCTCCCCCTGCAATAAGACATCTGACAGAACTCCAGCAGGGAGCACTGCACTTCTGTTCTCTGGCAAACCAGAGGTGCTGATTAGACACAGTTAAAACTCTTACATCAACACATAATGAGAAAAGAGAAAGGTTGTCTGGAACTTGGAGATCAGTAACAGCTCTTCCTCTTAATCGGGATATTATTATATCTAAACAAAATATGCATCAGATGAAGAAGATGTCCATACACCCAAAAAGATTTCAGAGCAGTAAAGTGTTAGTGGTGTTATATCCTGCATTGTCTAAGGACAAGACACATTCTGGTAGATGGAAATGTTCTGGTTGCTGTAAGGGTTTGCTGCTGAAGGTCTAGGATGTTTTAACAGGCCTCGAAACTATTTAGGCCTTATAACCTACAGAGGCACAGGAGTTAGATTAACTCGCTCAGCTTTTATTGCAACTTTTTTTCTTTTAGATGGAGTCTCACTCTGTCGCCCAGGCTGCAGTGCAGTAGTGATCTTGGCTCACTGTAACTTCTGCCTCCCGGATTCAAGAAATTCTCGTGCCTCAGCCTCCAGCTGGGATTATAGGTGTGCACCATCACACCTGTCTAATTTTTGTATTTTTAGTAGAGGCGGGGTTTCACCATGTTGGCCAGGCTGGTCTCAAACTCCTGACCTCAGTGATCCACCTGCCTCAGCCTCCCAAAGTGCTGAGATTGCAGGAGTGAGCCACCACTCCCAGTCGTTTATTCCAACTTCCTAATTCAAAGGCTAGAAACTCTCTTGCAGCTAGGGTTCCAGATCTGATTTTTTAAAATGCCTGTCAGAAGCATCTGCATGTCACTTAAGTCAGAAACTGGGCTGAATGGAGTCAGGGTGGTGGTAGCAGGAGCTGCATTATTTTGCTGGTGTGGACCCAGCAGAAGCAGCACAGGTCTGAAAGTAACAGTCACAGCAGCTGTTTTCTGATCCCCAAGTGCAGCTAGTTAGGCTTCCTGATTCCCCAGGTCCTTAGTGAGCCAGATGACTGGTGGTTTTCTGGAAATAACTAGGCCTAGTTTAGAACTCACCCCTCAAAGGTGAAAATTAAACATTGCAGTCATGCAGACAAGAGTCTGATCCAGGGAGAATCAGGTATAAGTAGGCAAGATGCAACAAGGAAGGGGGTGGGCAGGATGCGTTTAGAACTTTTAACTTCAACCATGGGTTGGTGTTTAGGACTCTATGAATCAGTATGAACAGGTGGGCTGCCTTGTCCTAAAAGGATGGACATTTTTAAGGTAAGTATATGATTTATATTATATTGATTACAAAAGGTTTTCTACTCTCAACTTTTATAATTTCTAGGGAGCAGAAAAATACTCTAAGTGCCATATGCATCTGGGCACAAAAGAGATGCTGCAGGAACATAATGGTGGTGATATGAATAACTTCATATGAGGCTGTAGCCTGTTTGGTTCTGCAATTTCAGAATTTCTGTAAAGTGGTTCACAGCAGTAGTTCTCAAAGCAGAAGTAACAAGGAAAGCCACACAAAGCACTTAAAAAGTTTATCATATAGATCCTTAAAGATACACATATGATGCTACAGGCAGTGCTGAAATACTTTCTGCGTTCTAAAATCAGATAAAATAAAATCAGCAGCTAATGTGTACGTCAGTTCTACAACCATGGTGTAGTTAATGATCAGAGAAGGGAAAGTTAGCTAGGAAATTTGAGGTTTGTCTTTCTAGTGTCAAAATTAACATTTTTTTGTTTTATTTCAAATGTCTTCTTTAACTGGGGCTATCAGCATCCATTAGTATATGGAGTTCAGTAGATGTGTTAGTATGTTATACATTATGATTCAACGCTGAGAGTACAGTTAATAGTTAAAAGTGCTGACCCACGTGTTCAGTACCTAAAGCTCTTACTGGGGAGGGGCGGAGGGTAGGCGGGGGGCGTATTACAGTGCAGGAGCACAGAGGATCTTAATACATAAATTCAATCTTTATTCTTCTATGTGTCAAATATTAGCCAGAGTTTGGTCTCCAGCCAAAACATGCTAAATGGCCAAATGCCAGTGTAACTGATTGGGATGTCTGGTCACCTTACAGAGAACTTTATCTGTTGAGTGGCAACGAGTGTCTCTAAAAAGTGAGCAAAATAATCGGATTGTCCGTTCTGTGACCCATTTGGTAATTCTTCATAGGTACAATCACTACCAAAGAGAAATACTGCTGAGGACACTGTAAATAACTGATTCTGTGAGATACATACGTTGATGTGTCGTCCTTTAAAGAATAAGAAACTTGGTTCAGTTTTTTCCTCCACCTTCCTATAACCTGAATTCTGCTGTTTCTCATACTTACACAATGAAACTGGAAATGCATCTAATTTTGAAAATGGCTATTTTTCTTCTATGTTAGAACATTTAGATCAATTAAACATTTAAAGTTTGCATTTAAAGAAAATGATAACTGCCTCATTGTATTAATGATGCTATCCCAAAGTAAATAATATAGTGTTAAAGTTACCATATGGGAATTAGATCCTGTAGAATTATATCTGTTCTAGTTAGTAAGTAGAGTTTCTTATTATTATACAAGTAGCAGATACTCATTAAATATCTGCTCACACAGAAGTGTACGAGGAAGAAAGCTCACCCATAATCACTGTGTTGCTGCCTCCTCCTGACCTCCACTCCCATAAAAGTTAGGTTGTATCACACTGTGAGGGCTGTTGCAATAATGGCTTCCAACAAATCATGCCTCCTACATCCAAGCCACTGGGTAGTACTCCCACCGCTCCACATTGATGCTGGTTTGGCCATACGACTTACTTTGGCTGATGGGACCTTAGCTAACTTGGTGCAACAATAGGCTTAAAAATGCATATGCACTGAAGCTTCTCCTCTCTTCTCTTTGGAACCCTGACACCAAGAATCCTGGGCTAGCCTATTTGAAGATGAGACACCATGTAGAGTAGAGAAACCTTCCCAGCTGAGCCCCACAGACCAAACGAGGTTTCTAGTTGCAAGATTGTCTATCCCAGTGGAGCTGCCAGCTTACTAGAGTCAGCTGAGCCAGCCCATGCCTAAAGAACCTCTCAGCTGACCCAGAGAATGATGAGAAATAATAAACATGGGAAATAAAGTTTGTTGTTTTAAGCTGATATATTTTCATGCAGATTTTAATATAGTAAAAGCTAACTGATACAATGTCCTCAGTTATAAATGGAATTCTAGGGGAGTTGAAGCCTGGGCAATACAAGGTCCTAAAATTGGGTTACTTTGATAGCCTACATAAAACTGTACAATACTATCAAATTGAGTGCATGAAAAAAAAAAAAATTAACTTACCCCATACTCCCATAAATACTGCAAAGACCAGGGTTCCAAAACTGTCAAAGATGCACAATTTCTGGAAAATATAAATGACATAGAAATGAGTCATATCCTCCACTTATTAGATTCAGTAAATATGAAATGCTTTGTCTATTCTACAGTCTTTAAGTTCTTTTCAAAGTTGATGCCTAGTTTAACAATCATCTATGATCATACTCATTCAATGTATCTACTACATATTTATAGTGAAATTTGATTCTTTTAAAAGCAAACAATCTTTGCTGTATTAACCAGTGTCTTTTCCAATGAAACTTTGCATATCCCAAAAAGGAAACAGATATAGTTCCTAGAATTCCACTGAGTTGAAAGCCTCTATTGGGCTTGAATAACAGCCTCTTATGAGCTGTCATAATGGATTTGAGGAAGTAGTATGGCTGTACGAATACAATGACCCCTAAGCAACTTTTAGATTTATGATTTGTATCTTATCATCATCCCAACCTGGTCAGAGGGTAAGTTTCAGAATTCCTGTTTTTCCTGTTAAGAGACATACAAAGCTGAGGTTTATCTCGAGGTGGCTCTCCTCCAGGAGAGCTCTGTTTTCTTAAACCCAATGATAGCTTTTCTACCATCATTGACAGATGCTTCTACTGGAATAAAGGATGCACAGGTGCTTTTGCTAACATTACAGTGAATACAATGATCATGAATGATCATAACATATCTGGCCAAAGAAGGCTTTATTCACTAGTTCTGCTAAGTTTTATCTCTTTGCTAGTATATAAGTAGCCTATCTCCCTCTATGAGTTCCTGGAAAATACTTTAATTAGTTACTAATTTTTCATTAATGAGCAATTTTACATTTCCTAAAAAAATACTATAAAGATAATGGAAAAAGTGACAAGCATATTATATTTACTTTATGACAGATCATATAAAAGGACAGGGACTGGGTAGAAAAAGAAGCTATAGGTAAAAAAAAAAAAAAGCCTTTTCAAATGTTAAAGAAGACTCAAAGCTGCTTTGAAGTAGAAAGTCTACTTTGTTTTAGGTGATTTTTTTGGGTTGCTCTTTATACTCAAATAAAGTGGATAAAACTTCATCTACGTAAAAACATTACTTTTGTTATTTTCATAAAAGAACAGCTACATTCTCATGCATCTGATTTTCAAGGCCCCCTCAATCATCCACACTGATTGTGATGAGAAAAAGCAAGCATAATCCTTAATTGTCTGTCATCCAATTATTCTTCTACAAAACCTCAAGGAAGACAGAATAAATGCATGCCTGCTCTGGGAAACAATACTTTCCACTTACTCCTCTAGTCCAGGTATTCCACAGACCACATATTTCAAATCTTTTACCTTTGACTGTCATGGAACCATCTTCTCCAAGTTAATTTTTAATGCTATGCCTTATCCTTTATTGTAAAACTGTAAGAAAGGTCCCATAAAAAACAGTTCTGCATGTTGTAATGCTATTATTGAAGATTCTGTCCAATGCTACTTCCATTTTAGGAATCAAGGCAATCTTCTAAGTATTTGCCAACACTCTACTTGCGTTGACACTTCTGCTCACCTACTCCAAAAAGAAGATCCCATCTGTGAATTCTTAGCTCTACTCTTTTGAGAAAACGTCAATGGAAACACTTCTGTCAGTGCTAGAGGGAAAAATGGGAGCATTACGAAAGAGGAAGTGTACTGCCAATGTCAAGATCACTCCAGCTGCCTTGCTGAAGGTGAGGGACATGCCTAGCACTCCTATGCGGGAATTAGGCCTGAATGAAGTTAGTATTTTTGCCACATGTGTGAGAATCCTGGACCCTTGAGAAAGAATAAGATAGCTGACTTCTTTGCTCTGTCTTCCATGAACTATGTGGAAGCAGGAAGTAAGGGAAAAAGGAAGAAAGGAGCTTACTTGGTAAGAAGCCTAGCTTAGCTTGCTAGGCAGGATGGCACAGAGAGGGCAAGACAGCTGTGCTGAGAGCAGTCTGAATCAGCATACTGCTTTACTCACATAGAGCCGGAAAGAAAAGAAAGAGCTGCATATATAGACATGATGATTTTAAGCAGAGAAACCAATTAGAATCTTGGGGGGAAAAATGACAATTTGTTATGCTTTCTTCCTGGAAAGAAGCAAAGTCAAAATTTTATAACTAAATGTGTTTTTATGAACAAAATATTAGAACTTACCATGTTTCCCCTTTATCCTACCAGCTAGAAAGCTAAGAATCTTATTTAATAATAATAAAAAAAAAAACCAGTATGAATCCTTATTATTTGCATAATTGTTTCCTGATTTCTTTGGTCCTGATTTTATATTTCTATTTTTAATTTGCTAAAAGGTAAGCATATCTGTAAATTAGTACTCTCTTTCCAAAAGAAAGACATATAAATACATAAATATATGAAGGAAAAAACAATTCACAAACAGAAAAGCCAGAAAAAGTGCTCTTTTTCTTTTTCAAACTCTTTTTATTTCCATTTCGTCCTCTTACTTGTATTATGTTTCCTTCCCTTTGTAAATCATTCTGACAAGACTCAAGGGATCCTTGAGGAAACTGGAATAGAATTAAAGATTCATTTCTTTTTTTCAAAACAATAAAAAAATGCACACGGGGCATATTTGAAAGTCATGTGCTTAAGGATGGGTAGTTGGAGCAGAAGAAAGAAGAAGAGGTGGGTGTGGGGAGTGTGAAGGAGAGAACTTCTTAAGGAAAATGAAACTTCCACTTGCATCTTTGTAGATGACAATCTACCTCTGGTATTATCATTGGCATCTGCCTTAAAGCCAGTACTTCGGGATGCAGTTAACTAGTGCCCTTTAGCCTATGAGTCAGCATCACTGGAAGCAGCTTCCTTCTTACTAGCTTCAAGTCTTTTACTCTATGTGATCTACAACACATATTTATAGTCTACAGTTTGTGTTGGTTTGGAAGAGGGGGCTTAATTTCTAAATTAAGTATAAAAATCCATCTGTTGACAACACCCTGCAATCAGCTTAACTAAGTAGTGAAACAATTTTTCAAACATAGAGCTGGATCTGAGTAAAGTGCCTGCAATGTCAGCTGGCAAAGAATATGGTAATGATGAGAAATGCAGATTTGTTATAAATTTCTGACTCTGCAGTTACTAGGTGGGTGACTTTGGGTAGATTATTTGATCTCCCACATCCCCAGTATTTTACACTGTAAAATGGAGATAATGCCTGTTCCACCTATCTCACAGGGTTGTTGTGTATGTTAAAAGTGGTAAGTATAAAAACGATGCAAAGTATGATATAGAAAGTGGCATCAGTATAACAGTAATACATTCTGCTAAAATCTGACTTACATGGAGTAGGCCACAATGTTCTAGGGCCACTAATGATTCCTAAACTCTCATGGCAGAACAAGGGGATAAAGAAAAGATCATCAGAGGAAAGCGTAGGTCAGAATTGTAAGGAAAATGCTCTGAAGTAAGCTGACCATCTTTCTTTCTGTCCAGATTTCTTCCAGCCTGCTTTCAGTAAGCTCCCTCCACTCTTGATGCTCATCCTAAACCTCAGGACCATGTGCATGTATAAGGAGAGCCAGATGTGTTTTCTGGCAATGTTTTAAGACAAATACCTTTTATCACATATAAAACCTTTCTCATGCATAGTTATAGTCTAAGTCTGACCATCAGGGTGTTTACAATCTAAGCATAGTTTTGGCATATGTTGAAAGGGGGAAAACAGAAGTACAGATTTCAGGTTTCCACTTACTTGAATTAAGGAAAATACTTATAAAGGTTGAGTATCCCAAATCCAAAGCTTTTTGAGTACTGACATAATGTTCAAAGGAAATGCTCAAGGCAGCATTTCAGATTTTGGATTTTTGGATTAGGGATGCTCAACCAGTAAGTCGAGGGCAAATATTCCAAAATCCAAAACACTTTGGATCCCAAGCATTTCAGATAACAAATACTCAACCTGTAGTAAATCTATTAAAAAGTATTTATAAGATAAAACGGGTTTGAGATTTCTGCTTTGATTACTTGAAATACTCAAATAGTTTAGATTCCACCATTATCTCACTGACACTCTATGAGACTTTATCTAAGGTCTTAAATCACAATTTTCTTATTTGTAAAAGAGGAATAAAGCATTGTATATTAATGTACAAAACGTTTGAAAGGTTAGTTGAAAAATATCTGTCTGAATTCCTAAGAGGAAAAAAGATATAATATCTATGTTTTATCTAAATTATCATTAGAAAAAAAAATCTTTCATTAGGTGTAAATATTGGGAATAGCAAAATTACCTTTGAGGACTCGCAAGTAATATTGAGTTTCCAGAATGGACAAAGCCTATCACACTGAGGACACATTATGATCTTGCCGCCAATATCAGGATGACAAACTTCTTTGCTAAAAAAAGAGAAATAAAACTTAATTTTAAAAAATTTAATCAATTTAAGGGAGCATGATAAAATCCAATATCCATTCACAATAAGAAACAAAACTAAACCAGTCTTGTAAAACTAGAAACAGAAGTGAACTTCATTAACCCGATAAAGGCTTGTTACATAAAACTCATTAAAAATTATACTAAGTGGTAAAATGCTGAAAGTATTTCCTTTAGATCAGGAATAAAGCAAAAGATTCTTCTATCACTGTTTCTTTTCAGCTGGAGGTCTCTGCCAGCATCGTATGTCAAGTAAAATAAGGCCACAAGGATAAGCCAGGAAGAAAGAGAACTGTTATTACTAACAGATTACATGACTATCTATATGGATGACTCAATAGACCCTAAAGATAAATTATTAGAATTAATAAGTTGAGTAAAGGCCAGGTGCAGTGGCTCATGCCTGTAATCCCAGGACTTTGGGAGGCTGAGGCGGGTGGATCACCTGAGGTCAGGAGTTCAAGACCAGCCTGGCCAACATGGTGAAACCCTGTCTCTACTAAAAATATAAAAATCAGCACAGCATGGTGATGCATGCCTGTAATCCCAGCTACTTGAGAGGCTGAGGCAGGAGAATGGCTTGAACCCAGGAGGTGGAGGTTGCAGTGAGCTGAGATCATGCCACTGTACTCCAGCCTGGGTGACAGAGTGAGATTGTCTCAAAAAACAAAGCAAAAATAAGTTGAGTAAAATTTGCTGGATGCAAAATCAATATACAAAATATAGGGACACAAAAAGGAATTATGTCCCCATACACCTGTAATTATTAGGAAATAATTCTTAAAAAATACCATTTTAATAGTGTAAAAAATATAAAGTGTTCAGGAATAAATCTAATTCAAAATGTTAAGATTTATAGGGAGAAAATAGAATTTTTCTGAAATGCATTAAAGAAGGCCTACACTATCATATTCACAATTTGAATAATCAATTTGTAATAATCAATTTGTAATTTGTAATAATCAATGTTTGTAATTTGTAATAATCAATATTTAAAGATATTAGTTCTCTCCCATTTAAGCTATAAATTCACTGGAAGAGCAGAGACTCAGAACAGTCAAAATACTTCTGAAGACAAAGGCATTATGGGAGAGGTTAAGAAAAACTGACCAACAGAAGAAAATAAAGAGGTCAGAAACAGACCTCTTGCCTATATAAAAACTGATATATACCAGAGCTGGCCAAGCAAATTAGTAAAGTGAGAACTGACATTTCAGTAAAACGGGTCTGGTACAACAGGATATCCGTATGAATAAACATAAAATTGAACCCCTAATGGTATTTTATATACATCAATCCAGGTAGAAAATGAGAATGCCAACGTACCAACTTACTAGGAAAAAAAAAAAAAATCTAGATAACCTCAGAGTAAGGAGAATCTCATAAACAAGAAACCAAAAAGCATAAACCACAAAGAAAAATACTGATACATTCAAGATATTTTCAAAGAATGTAATTTAAAAAATAACATTAAAGGGAGAAAAATATAAGCCACAAATTGGTAAAAGTTTTGCAGACATAAAAATGACAAACGATTATTTGTCAGAGTATTTAAAGAACTCCTATAAATTAATACAAAAAACAAAACAAAACAAAAACAAAAACAAAAAAACAACCCAAGTAACAATGCATGCTGCTCCCTCTAGGAGAAGCCATTCAGATAGGCTAGGATTGTATGTGACGAGGACTGGGGTTGTGCAGTTAGGTGGTCTTGCAAATAACTAAGGAAAAACAAATAGGAATAGGAAGTTTTCCTAGAATAGCTGAGTAAAGATCTTGGAAAACCCTCTCCCTCCATAAAAGCAATGAGAACACAGGCAAAAATTGTCAAAATCAGCCTTTGCTGAACTCTGAAAATTAACCAACTGCTGGATGTCATCTGAGGAGCATTTATTTGAGGAAAACTGGCTAAATCTCTATAAGGATGAGGCCTGGGGCATTTTAACCTGACTGACTCCCATCCCCATCTCCCTAGCTTCGTGGTAGCCTTAAAAACCAACAGGCTTGTAACTACAGAAGCTGTGAAAAACAGCAGCCTAGCAGCCACTGAAGGGGGAAGAAGTAGTCTAAAGCTACCCAAAAAAACCCATCCTCAGAGAAGTCTTACTATCTGACCTGTCTAGCAGCTCCCCTGAGAAGCTCCATGCTCAGGATTTCTCATTTTTTTTTTCTTTTTTATTATACTTTAAGTTCTGGGGTACATGTGCACAACGTACAGGTTTATTACATATGTATACATGAGCCATGTTGGTGTGCTGCACCCAATAACTCGTCATTGACATTAGGTATTTCTCCTAATGCTATCCCTCCCCGCTCCCCCGACCCCACAACAGGCCCCAGTGTGTGATGTTCCCCTTCCTGTGTCCAAGTGTTCTCACTGTTCAGTTCCCACCTATGAGTGAGAACATGAGGTGTTTCGTTTTCTGTTCTACAAAGGACATGAACTCATCCTTTTTTATGGCTGCATAGTATTCCATGGTGTATATGGGCCACATTTTCTTAATCCAGTCTGTCGCTGATGGACATTTGGGTTGGTTCCAAGTCTTTGCTATTGTGAATAGTGCCGCAATAAACATACG
>NW_012100287.1:374364-442815 GCF_000951045.1 Mandrillus leucophaeus | reverse complement strand
CTATATCTCTGTTTTGGTACCAGTACCATGCTGTTTTGGTTACTGTAGCCTTGTAGTATAGTTTGAAGTCAGGTAGCGTGATGCTTCCAGCTTTGTTCTTTTGGCTTAGGACTGTTTTGGCAATGCAGCCTCTTTTTTGGTTCCATATGAACTTTAAAGCAGTTTTTTCCAATTCTGTGAAGAAAGTCATTGGTAGCTTAATGGGGATGGCATTGAATCTATAAATTACCTTGGGCAGTATGGCCATTTTCACGATATTGGTTATTCCTATCCATGAGCATGGAATGTTCTTCCATTTGTTTGTGTCCTCGTTTATTTCATTGAGCAGTGGTTTGTAGTTCTCCTTGAAGAGGTCCTTCACATGCCTTGTAAGTTGGATTCCTAGGTATTTTATTCTCTTTGAAGCAATTGTGAATGGGATTTCACTAATGATTTGGCTCTCTGTTATTGGTGTATATGAATGTTTTGTCATTCGTTTCAAACCTCATACTCAGAGCTCATATTGTGAACAGCACTATCACCAAAGTGTCTGTTGAAAGCGATTGGCAAGCATTATTTCACATTGTAGCTGCCTGAGGCAGTGATACCAGTAGAGGTTAACAAGTGGTCAACGAAAGAACTTAAAAGGAAAAATTAGGAAATGAGATGTGCACAGCGGGCTCTAGAAAGTTCCAACATATTTCTGAGATTGCAGAAGGCCATGCACATGTGTAGGATAGTGCACATGGCCAAGAAAGACCTGAGAAAACCTTAATCCCTCACCTCTGACTGACTTTGAGGTTCTGCATTGGCAAGAAGGAAAAGCTAAGGAAGAACTGAAAACTACCTGCTAGAGCATTAAACACATTCCTCAATACACATGCACACAGAGCCATGAGGCAAAGGCAGAGAAACGAAAATTACTGGTAGTAGGCATTTAATGCAATTACTAGCTAATCCAATCATTAGCTAACAACAAATCTTATTGAACACAGACTGCAATGGTCACACATGACAAAGACAAGTAGTTCAGGAAAGTAACTAAACAAAGGGAAGAAGCAGTAGCAGTGATAATAATAAACAGAAGCAACAACAAACTCTGAAGAGGGAAAATATCTGATTTCCAGATTTGCTACATTATAATACTTAAAATGTCCAGTTCTCAACGTAAAATTACAAGACACACCAAGAAACTGAAAAGTATGGTCCTAACACAGGAAAAAGCAGTAGGTAAAACTGTCCCTGAGGACACCCAGATATTGCATTTATTACATGAAGACTTTTTATATTTAGCAATTATACGTATTTGGAGAACTAAAGGAAATCTTGCCTAAAGAATTAAAGGAAGCATGACAAAAAGAATATCAATAGAGATAGGAATTACTAAAAATAACCAATTAGTGGCTCAAGCCTGTAATCCCAGCACTTTGGGAGGCTGAGACGGGCGGATCACGAGGTCAGGAGATTGAGACCATCCTGGCTAACACGGTGAAACCCCGTCTCTACTAAAAAAAAATACAAAAAACTAGCCGGGTGAGGTGGTGGGCGCCTGTAGTCCCAGCTACTCAGGAGGCTGAGGCAGGAGAATGGCGTGAACCCGGGAGGCGGAGCTTGCAGTGAGCTAAGATCCGGCCACTGCACTCCAGCCTGGGCGACAGAGCGAGACTCCGTCTCAAAAAAAAAAAAAAACAAAAAAAAACCCAATTAGCAAAGTACAATAACTAAAATAAAAAACTCATTAGAAGGGCTCCTCGGCAGATATGAAATAGCAGAAGAATCAGCAAACTGAAAGCTAGGTCTATTAAGATTATCCAGTCTGAGAAATGGAACAAAAAAGGAAAGAGGACAAAGGAACACAGTCTCAGAAATTAGTGGGACACCATCAAATATACCAACACATACATTATAGAAGTCCCAGAGAAAAAAGGAGAGAAACGGAAATAATAATCAGTGGCTGAAAACTTCCCACATTTAATGAAAACACTATTTTGCACATCCAGCAAACTCAACAAATTCCATGTAGGATAAACTCAAAGAGATCTAAACCGAGGAGTATCATATTCAAAGTGTTTAAAGACAAAGATAAAGAAAACACGGCAAAGAATGGTGACAGCAGAAAGAGAAAAGTGATTCATCACATATAAAGGGTCCTCAGTAAGATTAACAGCTAACTTTTCACAGAAATCATGGAGGCCAGAGGCAGTGGGATGATACATTCAAAGTGCTGAAAGAAGGACTGTCAACCGAGTATTCTATCTCCAGCAAACCCATCCTTCAAAAATGGAGAAATTAAGACATTCCCAGATAAAATCTGAAAGAATCTGTTGTTGGCACAGACTTGCTGTATTAGTCCGTTTTCACACTGCTGATAAAGACATACCTGAGACTGGTTCACCTAAAAATAAAAAGAGGTTTAACAGACTCACAGTTCCACATGGCTGGGAAGGCCTCACAATCATGGCAGAAGGCAAAAGGCATGTCTTATATGGAGGCAGGCAAGAAAGAATGAGAGTCAAGTGAAATGGGTTTCCCATTATAAAACCATCAGATCTTGTGAAACTTATTCACTACCATGAGAACAATATGGGGAAAACCACTCCCATGATTCAATTATCTCCCACCAGGTCACTCCTACAATATGTGGGAATTACAGGAGCTACAATTTGAGATGAGATTTGAGTGAGGACACAGCCAAACCATATCACCTGCCCTAGACAGATTATACCTTATTTATTTTATTTTTTTTGAGACACAGTCTCATGCTCTGTCACCCAGGCTAGAGTGCAGTGGCATGACTTCAGCTCATTGCAACCTCTGCCTCCTGGGTTCAAGCAATTCCCCTGCCTCAGCCTCCTGAGTAGTTGGGACCACAGGCATGTGCCACCACACCTGGCTAATTTTTTGTATTTTTAGTAGAGATGGGGTTTTACTGTGTTAGCTAGGATGGTCTCGAACTCCTGACCTCATGATCCACTGGCCTCAGCCTCCCAAAGTGCTGGGATTACAGGCATGAGCCACTGTGCCCAGCCCAGGTTAAACACCTTTAAGCCCAAAACCTGAATTTGAAATGCTCCAAAATCTAAAACTTTTCAAGTGCTGACATAATACTCAAGGAAAATCTTCACTGGAGCATTTTGGATTTGGGATGCTCAAATGGTAAGTATAATGCAAATTTTCCAAAATCTGAAAAAAAATCTGAAATCTGAAACGCTTCTGGTCCCAAGCATTACGGACAAGAAACACTTAACATATACTAAGAGAGTCCTTCAGGCTTAAATAGACACTTGACAGTAACTCAAATCCACCTCAAGAAATAAAAAGCAGTAATAGAGCTAACTACATATATAAATATAAAAAGCAGTGTAAGCATATTTTTGTATGTCACTATTTTCTTCTATCTTATTTAAAAGACACAAAGCAACAATTATTAAACTGTTGGTGAGCTTATAATGCATTGAGTTGTAATTTGCATGATGATAATACCACAAAGGAGTAGAGAAGGAACAGATTTATACCAAAGTAAAGTTTTTGTATACTATTTGAAATTACAATTTCAAATAATATTTAACTATATTATTTTAAATTAAGATGTTAATTATAATCCCCAGAGAAGCCACTAAAAAACAATAAAGAAACAACAATGGAATTAGAATGACATACTAGAAATATTTAACACACAAAAAAGTAGTAATGAAGGAATAGAAAAACAAGGGACAAAAGACACATGAAAAACAAATAGCAAAATCGCAGATGTAACTCCTACTTCATGAGTAATTACATTAAATATACACGAACTAAATATTAAAATCAAAAGCCAACAAATGGAAATAAAAGAAACAGAGGACAGAAAAGTTAAAAAAAAACAACAAAACAAAGTTGGTTCCTTGAAAAGATAACAAAATTGGCAAACTTAGCTAGGCCGATAAAGATAAAAGAGAAGACTCAAATAGTTAAAATCAAAAATGAAAGGGGAAACATTACTGTTACTCCTACAAAAACAAAAAGGATTATAAGGGGATACTATGCATAATTATAAGCCAACAAATTAGACAACCTAGATAAAATGGATGAATTCCTAGAAAAATATGAACTACTTAAGCTAGCTCAAGCAACAATAGAAAACTTGAATAGACCTATTTTCAACAAATAAAGAGAATGGACTAGCAGAAAAAAAAAATTCCTGCAAAGAAAAGCCCAGTCTCAGATGGTTTCACTGATGAGAAGAATTAACACCAATGTTTCATAATCTCTTTTAAATGCAAAGAAGAGGGAACACTTCTCAACTCATGCTATGTGACTAGTATTGTGATGATACCAAAACCAAAGACAACATAAGAAAACTAGAGACCTAATATCTCTTACAAATATAGATGGAAAAATCTCCAATAAAATACTAAAAAACCAAATCCTGCAACATATAATAAGTACCACATACTATGACCAAGTGGGATCTGTCCAGGAATGCAAGGAGGATTCAAAGTACAAAAATCATCAATTCTTGTAATATACCATATTAATAGAATAATGAACAAAAACTACACACAAGATAATGTCAATAGACACAGAAAGAGCATCTGGCAAAATCCAACACCCTTCCATGATTAAAAACACTCAAAAACTAGGAATAGAATTTTCCTAACCTGATAAAGAGTATCAACAAAAAAACTCACAGCTAATATCATACTTAATGGTCAAAGACTGAATGCTTTCCTCTTAAGATCATTATATAGGAGGATCTAGTCAGGACAACTAAGTAAGAAAAAATAAAGGCCTCCAAATTGGAAAGGAAGAAGTAAAACTACTTCTGTTCACTGACAGTATAACATTGTATATAAAAATCCTAAGGAATCCATCCAAAATACTATTAGAGCAAATAAGCCAGTTTAGCAAGGTTGCAGGACACACATAAAAATCAGTATATTAAAAAAAGCAATTACATTTCTATACACTACAATAGGTAATCCAAAAATTAAGGAAACAATTTATAATAGCATCAAAAGAACATGTACTTAGAATAAATTTAAGAGAAAAAAGAAGTATGAGACTTATACACTGAAACTATAAAATATTGTTGATAGAAATGAAAGACCTAAATAAATGAAAAGACATCCTGTGTTCATGGATTAAAAGACTTAATATTATTAAGACGGCAATACTCTCCAAACTGACCTATGGAATCAACATTATTCTTATCAAAATTCCAGGTGGTTTTTTTTTTTTTTTTTGCAGAAATAGACAAGCTGATCCTAAAATTCACATGGAAATGCAAAAGACCCAGAATAGCCAAAACAGTCTTGAAAAAGAAAAATGAAAATGTGAAGTTTCCAATTTCAAAACTGACTACAAAGTTACAGTGATCAATAAAGTGTGGTACTTGCATCAAATGCAGACATGCAGATCAACGGAAAACAACTGAGAGTCTATAAACAAACTCTTAAATTTTTGGCCAACTGCTTTTCAACAAGGGTGCCAAGATAATTCAACAGAGAACAGTCTTTTCAAAAATGGTGCTGGTATACCAGATATACACATAGAAAATGACAGAGTAGGACTCTATCTCATACCAGGTACAAAAATTAAAATAAATCATAGACCTACATCCATAAAACTCTTAGAAGATAAATGTTAAAAAAAACTTCATGACTTTGGATTCCGAATGGTTTCTAAGACATGACACCAAAAGCACAAATAACAGAATAAAAGGTAAACTAGAGGTCATCAAAATTAAACATAATTTTGTTTCAAAGAATACTATTAAGAAAGTGAAAACACAATCCACAGAATAGGAGAAAATATTTTCAGTGTATCTGCTATGGTTTGAATATGTCTCTTCCAATTTAGGTATTGCCAGTGTGGTAGTATTAAGAGGTGAAGACTTTAACAAGCGATTAGGCCATGAGGGCTTGTACCTCATGAATGGTATTAGGTGCCCTTATAAAAGGAGTTGATGAAAGAAGTTCTCCCCACTTGCCCTTATGCCTTCTGCTATGTGAAGACGCAGCATTCCTCTCCTCCAGAGGATGCAGCCCTCACCAGACACCACATGCTGGCAACTTGATTTTGGAATTTCCAGTCTCTGTAACTATGAAAAATAAATTTCTATTCTTTACAAATTACCTGGTCTGTGGTCCTGCGTTACAGCGGCACAAACAGACTAAGACAATATACAATAAGGGACTTCTATCCCAAATATGTAAAAAATGCTTACAACTCAACAATAGAAAGACAACACAATTAAAATAGGCAAAGGATTTGAACGAACATTTCTCCAAAGAAGCTATACAAATGACAAACACATGAGAAGATGCTCACCATCAGTAGGCATTAGAGAAAACAAAGTCAAAACTGCAATGACATACCACTTCATAACAACTAGAATGGCTTTTTTTTTTTTAAGTGCTGATGAGGATGTGAAGACATTAGTATCCTCATACACTGCAGGCAGAATATGCAGTCACTTTGGAAAATACTATGGCAGCTCCTCAAAATGTTAAACCTACAGTTACTGTATATTCCAACAATTCCATTCTTCGTTATATTCTCAAGAGATATGAAACCATGTGTCCCCACCAACACTTGTCCATGAATGTTCATAGCAGAATTATTCATAATAGCCAATGAGTAGAAACAACCAAAATGTCTATCAATTAATGAATAAACAATGCAGTTTATACATATAATGGGATGTTATTTGGCCACAAAAAAGGAATGAAGTACTGATACATGCTACAACATGGATGAACCTCAAAGAGTAGGTGAAATGAAAGAAGACAGTTACAAAAGGCCTTATACTGTATAGTTCCACTTTTATGAAATGTTCAGAACAGGCAAATCCATAGAAACAGGAAGTAGATTGGTGGCTGCCAGGGGCCAAGGGAAAGGGTTTAGGGAGTGAGTGCTAATGGGCACTGGTTTCTTTTGAGGGCAATAAAAATGTTCTAGAATTAGATGGTGGTGATCACAACTTGGTGAATGCACTTAAAATACCTGAATTGTTTACAAATTTTTAATATTTTCAATTTTATTACATACTGAGTAGATTCACAAGAATAGAAAACATTTAAAATATTTAAATGCTTTTATGAAATGTCCAGAATAGGTAAATCCCTAGAAACAGAAAGCAAATAGATTAGTGGTTGCCAGGGGCTAAGGGAAAGGGGCACACCTGAATTGTGCACTTTAAAAAGGGCATTTTATGGTATATAAATAATATCTGTATATAGCTGTTATTTTTTAAAGGGGCATAAGGGCTGGGCACAGTGGCTCACACCTGTAATCTCAGCACTTTGGGAGGTCGAGGCAGGCGGATCACTTGAGGTCAGGAGTTTGAGACCAGCCTGGCCAACATGGTGAAACCCTGTCTCTACTAAAAATACAAAAATTAGCCGGGTTTGGTGGCAGGCGCCTGTAATCCCAGCTACTTAGGAGGCTGAGGCAGGAGTATCGCTTGAACCCGGGAGGTGGAGGTTGCAGTGAGCTGAGATCATGCCACTGCACGCCAGCCTGGGTGACAGAGCGAGACTCTGCCTCAAAAAAAAAAAAAAAAAAGAGGGGCATCAGCTTCAAATGGGCATTTGATAGAAACTATAAAAGTAACTGAAAATATTTATAATGTATATATTTTACAGATATCTCATAAAAAATTAAAGTCAAATAGTTTTGAGCACAGGCAGTATATCCCCAAGAACTTCCCTCCATTTTCTGCAAATTAATCTCTGTGAAATGCTAGGAAATATGTGGTGTAACTATCACGGTGATTTCGTAAAACGAGTTTTAACAAGAACAACCCATGAGGACCTTATAAAAATGCAACTTTTGCACTTTGAAATGTATTTTTGAGATTTTTTTTTTTTTTAAACTAGAACAATGTACAACCCAACAGAGAAGTTGAAGATGAATTTAGAGAAAAGGTAACAACATTCGGCCTTTGGCCCAAAACTCTTTTTCAGTGAGGAGGGAAGAGTACTTTAAAGCCATCTGCAGCTTTTGAGCTACGAAGCCATAATGGGTACAACACGCTCAGAATCCTCTGTTAAATCGAAGGGTAATTATGTCTATTCATCAGGGCTGCCATGTAAGCAACCTACCTCAGGAGCACGCTGACATGCTTGGGGCTTGAAAAATTTGGTTATCAGCTCATTGCTGGTGCCCAGAAATTTTGATCTGGCTGGCACACCTGGATAGTGGCCAGATGATCAAGAGAAAATGCCTGGTTCCCTGCTACATCCCTGCTGGAAGTTGAGACCACCAAAAGCAGAGGTCTAATAATACCATTCAGAACAGTGATGGTGAAATTCAGAGTGCTCTGGCACCCACATATATCCCTTTAGACAGTGCAGCTGGTGTCTGAATTTCAACCTCAGCACAAATTAATTTTTGATTACATTTTTTAAAACATTGTATGAACTATTTTTTTTTAACATAAAAACCAAAACAACTACTGAGTTTTTAAGCAAGCACTTTTTAGTATATATTAAGAAGTCATTTCTAAAAGTAAAACAAAACAAAAAACAAAAACCCCACTAATTTTCCCAGTGGAACCCTGAAGAAATCAGAGCTGCTGTTGGCTCACATCTGCAGGGCTGAGTGTACATTCCTCTGGGGGCCAAAAGTTCAAGGGCAATCCTCCCGCCTCCAGTCCTCCTTCCTTTTTCAAACAAAATATTGTCTTAAAATATTGGAGTGTTTCCTAGGAGTAACATTCCTGTCAGAAACTGGGTTGGATTATCTAAGAAAAAAATTTTTCCATTTCACTTAGTTATTATGCTCAGAACAAAAGGGATATATCATCCAAGCAATGAGTGTTCTCCAGTCAGTCTTGTCTTACCAAAACAGTTTAAGATCATGAAAATAATTTTATGTCTAACAAACTTTTCAGCATGGCAACAAGGAATAAACAGAGGTTACCTCCATGTACAGTTATCTTGATTAAGATATCCATAGAGAAAGCAAGCCACTCCTACGACTGCGGCCAGGAGAAGCATCTGAGTGTAATAGCCCAGCCAAGCAAAGTAGATTCCAATCTTCTCTCCATAATATTTCCTGAAGAAAGACAAATTATTTTTAGAAGATACAAATAATTACTCTGCAGCTTCATCCTAATATTAATTTCTGATTTTAAATAAAGGAGGCTTTAAGCTTAAACCTGACTCGATTCACCCTTAAAACATTCATTTTCATAGCAGACCCTGAATTCTATGAAACAAAAAGTGTATTACACATTATAGAAGAACTGATCACTATTGCTGGTTTGCCTGGTGAAAGTATATTAAAATACAGCAAGGAAGAGAAAAATGCTGATTATGGAATAAATACAGAGTATTACTATCATTCTTTGTAAAGATCAGCACTATTTTACACATTCTCCAAAAGACTGTTCTTTATATGCATGAGACAAATGAACATGAACAATCTGCTCAGTTATTTGCTTTTACTTAACTAGGGAAGTTCCTTGGAAGAAATGTAACGTAAATCACAAATACAGTTGAGCCTTAAACAACACAGGTTTGAACTGCATGGGTCCACTTAGATGTGGATTTTTTTTTTTCAATAAAAGATAAAGCTAGTGTGCCTGCCTCTCCTGCCTCCCCTTCCACTTCCTCCACCTCTTCCCACTCTGTCACCCCTGAGACAGCAAGAATAACCCTCCTCTTTTTCCTCCTCCTCAGCGTACTCAATGTGAAGACAAGGATGAAGACCTTTATGATGATCTATTTCCATTTAGTGAATGGTAAATATACTCTTATGATTTCTTAACAACATTCTTTTCTCTAGCTTTATTGCAAGAATATAGTATATGATACATGTAACATTCAAAATATGTGTTAACTGATCGTTCATGTTATTGGTAAGACTTCCAGTCAACAGCAGACCATTAAAAGTTTAAGGGGAGTCAAAATTTATATGCAGGTTTTCGACTGTATGTGTGTGGGGGTGTCAGTGCCCTACCCCTGCGTTGTTCAAGGGGCAACTGCAATAATAATAGGAAAAATAATAATACTAATCTGTAGTGGAAGTCTCTCTGACCAAAATTTTTGCAAAACTTATGTAAGAATGAAAGAAGGCAGGATGCATATGACTGAGAAACCCATCACCCTGTATTCCTTGTATCTAGCTCTTCTATTTTTTCCTAATTTTTAAAAACTGGTTAATGGTATACTCTGGGGTAAAGGGAGGCCAGGTAGGCAAGATTAAAGAGTGCAGGCTGACCAAGAAGCAGTGCCAGAATTGTTCCTGAAAGGAAGGTCAAGTACAGTCAGGCAGAGTTTAGGAATGAAGAGACGGTTCAGGTGACTGCTGATGTTGCTGATATTCCCCAAGACTGACTCATTTCTGCCTTCATCTTGATCTGTAGAACAAGGAGATTTACTTCACTCTGAGGCCTGCGTGAGACTTCAGGCTCAGTATGGAGCTGGGCTGAACTCCTTGGTCTTAGCCTTGTGGGGACTCAGCTCTGAGCAAAACCTGGAGTCCTGGGAGACTTCAGACAGGAACATCCCTGGGCTGGACCAGCACTCACAGGGAAGGTCTGAGACCAGCTCCATGGGTCACAGGCCTGGGTGTAGGTCACATTCACAGGGAAAAAGGAAGAGCTGAGACAGACCTGAGGGTGGAATCGGGAGATGGGAGGAACACAGTGTGGTGATTTTCACATGACCGGAGCTTTGCTGTCTAGCTCACGGAAGGCAGGCAAATTGCAGGCTCAGGATAGAGCCCGGAAGAGAAGTCTGGCCGTGGATTCGAGATGCCTTGGCCTCTTTTTGGTTATGCTCTCTGTAATAAGTTTTCATCAGCCATCCATCCTGGAAATGCCATATTTAAATTGGAAAGAATCTTAGAAGTTGCCTGGTCCAACCTCCCAATAATAAAAAATATCCTGCTGTGTTTAAAGAGCTGGTCAGGCAGTCTCTGCTTGGTTATTTACTGTGACAAGGAGTTCAATACTTTCTAAGGCATGCCTGTTACATTGTAAGCAAGGCCAGAAAGATTTTTCAAATCTTAAAAGGAAATCTGTCTCTTAGTTCTTGCTGAAAAGCTGGAAATAATGAGGATTCCTTCAAATGTAATATTTTCTGATCATTGTCCCTCTCTGCCAAGTAAGTCCCAACTCTTAAAATCCATTTAACAAAATTCAGCTTTGATTTTTAAAATCAAAATTACAAGTATATAGTCATTAAATAGTCTAATAGCTCTAGAAGGCTGGTTATAAAAAGGAGCAGTCCCCTACCCCCTCACCTATTTCCTGCTGCCCAGAAGCAGTCACTTTAAACTCCTATAGTTGATGCTTAGAATATTTACTTTCCTATCTCTAAATAACATGCAAGAAGTGCTGCTTATTAATTTTTCAGTTTGGTGCATCACCTATTGACTTTCTATTCTGGACGACGTGGATTAAGCTCTCTTTCAACCCCTTGCCTCATCTAAACATCCACATCTCTATTCCTGCCATCCTCACATAGTTACAATATAACTTTTGGTTAGATTCATATTCTTGCTTTACATTATTATGATTCTATAAACACTATTCACAGCTGAATCAAGTCATTGCTATAATTACTTTTTCCTCCCTGCTCAGTATCTTGTTCTCCCTAGAGTTAATAATTGTCTTGATGGCTCATTGCTTAGTTTTGTGTACTTATCAACAATTCGACCCCAGACTCTCCCCTAATGTGTCACTTTCTCAATAGTTTCAAACACATGAGATCATCTATCAGTTTCAACTCCTTGAATAAATGTCCTCAGACCTCCTCCAACCTTGACTAATGACTCTCCAAGCCCCGCCACAGAACTATGTCACCTGGGATCTCTCTGTCCCTCTCTCTTGTGCTGGCATTTCCTGTTAACTAACTCTTAGGTCTTCTTTCTTGGTGGAGCACCTCCTCCATTACCTTGCACATCTAAACTGTGAAAATTCCTCATACTTAACAGTTTGAGCAAACATAGAGTTACACATATATGGTCAAACTTTCCTTAGACATGTGAAGTCACTGCTGTCTTTTAGTGTGTAGTGTCATTGAGAAGCACAATGCTTTTGAGTCTTGATCCTTTGTATGACTTTCTTTTCATTTTGCTTTCTAAAGGCTAGCAGGATCTTCTTTGTCCCCAGTGTTCTGAGCCATCGTGTTGGAGTAACTCAGTGGCTCTATTTTCATCCTCTAGGCTGGGTACTCAGCAGGCTCTTTCCACCTAGAGACTCATGATGTTCAGTTCTTCAGATACTTCTCTGGAAGTACTTCTCAGATTTCTTCCCTGCATTTTTTATCCTCTGGTTTCTCACACTCCTATTATTTATACATTGTACCTCCTGGACTGATCTAATTTTTTATCCTTTCCCCCTTTTCTATCCCTTTATAAATTTTGCTCTATGCTCTGCATAATTTCGTCAACTTCATTTTCTAATGGCTTCTATTGGTGTTTTTCTGTCTAATCACATTTTCAGTTTCCAAGAGCTAGATTTTATTCTCACAACAATCCTTTCTTATAGGATCCTGCCCTTGTCTTGTGAATACCCTATTTTCTTTTATTACTCTGGGGGTAAAAAATGGGAGTTTGGAGGGAAACTTTTCTTTTTCACCTGTGCAAAGTCTGGTTCCCATAGGTTGCTGTTTCCAGTTTGGTTTGCTTTTTGGGAAACCAAATGGAAAGAGCCCATTTTCCCTTCAGTAATCCGCGGGAACCACAGATGAGGTTTAATAGCCTGAATGTTCAAGGGGTTACTAGTGAGAAGCAATGAAGGGAAAGAACATGTGGACCAGGGACAGGGGACAGTTAAATGCATTTCCCCTAGCAAAATATATTTAAAATAGTCGCAAAATTTTCTTTACTGAAGCAAAAATAAATAAATAAATAAAAAATAGAGCACATAAAAAATGATTAAGAACCCATCACTCTGCCATCAGATGCTATTGGCTTAACATAAAAGGAAATTAATAAAATGGAAACTTCACATGAATGTCAACCTCAAATATTTACATATGTACAAACATCTTTTAAAATCTTATTTTACAGGGTAAACAGAGTTAATGAAAGTGCCTCTTCATGACTGTAATCTCGGTGATTGAATGACAAGGGAATCCAAGTGTGATCACATAAAATAAAGAAATCTCTTATGAAACAATGAATCTAAGCAATGATTGTTGATAGATGCTATCATCACAAAAAAGAGAGACAAATGGACATTATATACCTTCTGATATAAGTACCTAACTCCACGTATAATGTATTCTTGTATAAAATCTAACCTCAATCAGATTAAGCTTCCAGATGAGGATCCAATTACTTAGCTAATGCAAATACACAAATTATGTAGTCATAGCAAATACAGAGGAACATGTTCAACAACACCACAGGAGAGAATGAAATCAGCAAAACAGGGAATGCAAGGCATTCTTTCAACAACAGCAAGGAAAACAAGAAATAAACAGTGAAACTGAGACCAGAAGAAATTTGAGAGATTGTATTAACTGCAACCTCTGGACCATGTTTGGATCCTGCTTTGAACTAAAAAACCATTAAGTTGTTTTCGGGACAATAAGGGAAATCTGAATCCTGATTATCTGATGATATTAATTTTTTTTTTTTTTTTGGAGACAGGGTCTTACTCTGTTGCCCTAGAATGCAGTGGCACAATCATAGCTTACTGCAGCCTCAAACTCCTGGGCTCGAGCAATTCTCCCATCTCAGTCTCCTGAGTAGCTGGGACTACAGGTGTAAGCCATCATGCCTGGCTTTTTTTTTTTTTTTTTAAGACTGGATCTCGCTATGTTGCTCAGTCTGGCCTCAAGCGATCCTCCTGCCATAGCTTCCTAAAGTGCTGGGATTAGAGGAATGAGTCACCTCACCCAGCCTTCCTTTTCAAAAGGGGGTATTCTGGTTATGTTTAAAAGACACCTTATTTAGAAATAGATGCTAATGAAATGATATGACATTTGGAGTCTGCTTCAAAATGATCCAGTGGAGTAGGGAGGGAAAGAAGTGGGAGTAAAAGTGAAACAAGATTAGCTATGAGTTTATAATTTTTGGAGCTGGGTGACAGATGAATGCAGGCTCGCTATGATACTCTATTTCTGTATATATTTGAAATTTCCCATGGAAAATGTAAAACAAAACAAATATTCATTTGTTTAAAACTTTCACTTTTAAGGTCTAGTAGTTTTCTCAAGTAGGTGGCAAGTGCATGGGGCACTGAGACACCATAAAAAAAACAGGTACGTGACCCAGGCAGACATGAAGTTAATTCTCCTCTCCTCTTCACTCTCCACATGCAATCCATAAACAAGTCCTGTTGACTCGACTCCCCAAACACATCCCAAATCTGCTCCCACAGTCTCTTGCCTGGCTCACTCAAACAGCCTCCTACCTAGTGGTCTCCCTGCTTCCTGTACCCCTTATAATCCATTCTCCACATTATCTTTGCAAACTGTGAATAGGATACAATGACTTAAACATTTAAAATATTACAACTGCTTCTCACTGCAATTAAAGTCTAAACTCTTTTCAGCACTCCTGCCACCCCTCTAACTTCATGTCTTATCATTCTCTTTCTCACTAGCACTGGTCTTTGATATTTCCTCAAACTTGCCAAATGTGTGTGCATCTCAGAGCCACTGTACAAGCTGCTCCTATTCCTAGAAGGACTTCTCCCAAGTCCTCAAAGTACTGACTTCTCTTCACAATCCGGTCTCAGCTTAAATGTCACCTCCTCAAAGATAACTCCCTAAACTCACTTCCCACTCTGCCCTCCCATCCTATTGCTCTGCTATTTTCTTCACTTCAATTAGAAATTCTGTTTATTTATTTTCATATTTTATTGGTGTTCTTGGTCTATCTCCCACAAGCCAGTATCCTCAGCACTGCCCAAACAATGTAAGCTTCTGGAGGAAAACCAACAGCGTACTTTGGGAAGAAAAACTCTTGAGCTAGTCATTGTATCTTGTGGGAGACAATGAAATAGAACCTAGCAGCAGACACAAGAAAAGAGTAAAAATGCATATGTCTTACCATACAATAGAGGCTACATCTAACATTTACTTCTGTGCAATATGGAATTTGGTGGGTCTGCATCCCAGTTCCTGGGTGGGAGGTAACCTCTAAACCCTTGGAACTTCCTGAGAGACAGGAGTGCCTTTTTATTCACGGTGGAACCCTAGGACTATGCCTGATAGTTTATGCCAGTGAAGTGGCTCATGGTGGGCCTCTAGAGAGTTTGTGCTAATGAGATGACTCAGGGTGGAGGCTGGCCATGCTAGAAAGATCAACCATACGATTGGAGAACTGGAGCTTTGAGCCACATATTACTGGCCATCTTCCAGGGAGAGGATGGTACTGGAGATTGAGCCACATGGGTAATGATTCAATTAATCACGCCCACACAATTAAGCCTCAGTAAAAACCCTGGCCAACGAAGCCCAGCACTCTGGGTCAGCTCCCTTAGCTGGCAAGAATCTTGATGAGTACTGTCACATTCAGATGCTGTGGGGTAACACACTGAGTGCCTCCCCCTGGAGTACTCCCTACAACCCCTCACCTGATAAGATCCAAGGGCTGCTTTTTGTATATGCTTCGAGGATGAGCCCATTCTCTGTACAGAAGGTACCGTTCATTAGGGCAGCTGGGATCCTCTGACTGACGGCGGAATTTGCACTGTGATGCAGAAGGGAACATGTGAGCACCATAATCATCATGTTTTCACAAATCTGTTTCTTAAATGTGATACAAATATTTGATAGTCAGTTGTGAATAAGGGGTCCTCACCTGCTGGAAGGGGTGGAAATACCATCTAATTTTTAGTGATTCTTAACCAGGCATGGTACTAGCCTCCTTGGGGGTCATTTGTGAATGTGGGCAGGATGAATGACTCGGTGTTACACTCCTGGGGAGCACTGCAGGGACTCTGTGAGGGCCCCAGAGATGCTTAAAATGCTTTCAGTGGGGGCAGTCCTACACAATGAAAAATTGGGCCACCCAAGTGCCCAAATCACTACACCAGAGGAACACGGGATAGCCCACCCCTCTCCACGGACAATGGGGAAACCAGGACCTTGGCTGGTTAACAGCAGGGTCAATTCTAAAACCTAGGCTTCTTTGCCCCCAGTTCAGCAGTTATTCTGTGATAACAGATAGAAAAAAAAATAACAAAGCTTGATATCATGTTATACACTTAGCTTATTCAAGAAACAAAACTTCCTGCTTAAATCCAGTTGTCTTTTTTCCTAACTCATTTTTCTTCTTCTGGCACTAGAACCAGATTACCACCCAGCCAAATCAGGGCATAGGCCCTGACCTTCACACATCTCCCTCTCAAATACCACATGGGACCATCTGTTAGCCTGAATACAGGATCACTGCAATTAGAAGAGGCTTTAGTGGAAAAGACCTGGCCAAAAGCAAATGTCAACTGCTATAGAACCTTGGCACCCCAAATTAATATTCGTGACAGCTATTTGCAAGCAGCCTCAAAATTCATGTCCTGCTATTCGCAATTAGCTAAATTCAGTGGGGTACAAAAGTAAAACACATGGACTCTCAGGCTGGATGGCTACATTGGGTCTCTTAGGATCAGTATTTACTTCACCCAGCTCCCTGTTCTCTACTTTTCCATGTGTGTCAAGCTGCTGTTTAGTGTCCTAGTTTTATTATGTTATTTAGTACATTTCAATATTGTCTATCCACAAATACATGTACTACACAGTAGCAATTACCAGTATCAGTCTTTGCTTTCTTTGGTCTTACAGAGTCAGATGAATTGATAGTGAATATAACAAAGTAATAATGCAATATAATATAGTACTTATTTCAATGATGGAGTTGTAAATGTCCCTGCATTTACAGTGGTCACATTTTAAAAATTTCATTTCACGAGAGATGTTCTCGGCTAGAGAAGTACTCTTGAATTTGAGGGGTTGCCGTAATCTCAGAATATAGTCCTTAAAAAAATGTCAACAATCTGGGGTACGCCATTGTCACAACCACCCTGACAGATGCCTTTTTAAAAGCCCAGGGATATTCCAGGGGACAGTTTGAAAATCATATTCCAAATGAGGAAGTAAAGTCTATGTTACAGAAAATGATAAATAAGAAGGTCTAACATGTATTTTGCTGACAAAGAACTAATTTTTTTTGGTTGATAATAACATCTGTTAGTAATTATGAAAATAGCTAACACTTATAATAGTATTTATTATATGCTAGGGACTAACATTTGGATTAATTTAATGGATTAATTTAAAGCTCTTAACAACTCTAGGAGGTAGGTTATAATTTATTCCCAGCTTATTGATGAAGAAATGGAGGAAGAAAGGCTAAATGACTTTCACAAGGTCATCTAGCTAGAAAGTGGCAGGGCAGGCATTTTGGTCCCAGAAATGCTAACACGGATTAACTGCTAATCTATACTGCTTTACACATTAACTGTGAGAGAGGTACTGTCCATTCATTCATTTGCTCCTTTAAAACTGAGTATCTTTATGACTGGGATCCATCTGTGAACAAAAGACCTGGTTCTTACCATAAATGAGCTTGTAATCTTGCAGTATGTTCCCTTCATTTTATTGAGGAAGAAACTTACAGTCAGGAAAGTTAGCCCTTTGCTATTGTCAACACCAGAGTATACAGAAGGTCTTTTAGTTCATTTTTGCCTTTTAACTTACATCATGGAGTGGGAAAGCTGCCTTGTAGATCCCAGAGTTTACAAGTCTGTTGATCCCAAACTTGCTAACATTGTTTATCAGTTGATACTTGACCCGAGAGAGGATGAAGTAAACCTAAAAAGATTCCAAAATAGAGTATGTGGTTTATACAGTGTAACTAGCCAATCCAATCATTGTTTACTACTGTAACATGAATCTGCTGGCATATTTCTTTTCTTTTTGTGTAGTTTTTAAAAATAAAACCAAACCAACCAAACCACAAAACAGCAGGATCCAAATTACCCCAAGACAGCAACTAAATGTAGTTTAGACTTACAATGCGGCTTCTGGTGGCTGGATTGAAGAAAGCATCTCTATCAACAATGTAAAAATCATTCATCCGGTTCTTCTCAAATGGGGCAGTGAAAAACTCTTGCTCTGGCTTGATGATGCTTTCATCTACACTGAGGACTTTGGTAAACCAGTTGAGTGTACCAAAGGCCGAGGACCGGTTTTTCAGATCATTGGGTTTCAGAGGCAATTTGATATGCATTATCTCAGCATAGGTACATAACACCTCCCACGGTGCATGTACTTTTACAAATACAAGCTTGTCATCCAAAACCTATATTGAAAAAATAAAAACACAGAACAAGAAACCAAACCAACTATTTTCACAATTTTAAAACACACAGATTTTTCTTATGTTGTTGGTAGCTTAAAAAAAAAATACAGAGAACACCACTAAAAGTGAAGATAACAATAAAAATAGATTTGCAAACCGTCAAAAATTTTTGCTTTAAAGACAATTTCTTGGTTTGAATCATTAAGAAATTCAAACAATCAGTTTATAAAACTATGAAAATAATTTATAAAATGAAGAAAACCAAACTTATTTGTCTATCACTCTACCCAAATAATTGACAAAGTAAAAACACTAGAATATTCATTGTAGTGCTATCATAATGAAAAAATTTTAATTTTCTAAACTTTGAACTGTCTATTGTCTATCTGTTCAATATCATATTATGTGGCTGTTAAAAATGTCAAAGAATTATGTTTATTGCCATAAATCCATTTGCTACATATTAAAGGGAAAAAGGAAATTATAAAACTGTGAAGTGGTAATTTTCTCCTTTTTGAAAGATAAAAAATGTGTATATATATATATATTTTTGAGGAAAACAGCTCAGAAGGACTGCAAAATTATTTATGGACCATTAAGATACAGATTATTTTCCTTATTCTTATGTTTCCTAATATTTACCATAAACTATTTTTTGTATAACAGAAAAGCTTTTAAAAGTTTCTTAAAGGCAGAAAATAATCATTCATACATGCATTCATTGTAAAATTCGTTGGCTATTAAAAAAGATCTGCTGGTTTTGATCAGAAAAAAAGAATACATTCTATACAATGCAGATTTTGATTGACTCCTCTCCCAGTCTATGACTAAGATGTGGCCAGGGCTGCATGTTTCCAATGTCACCCCAGTATTCCAAGTGGCACGAAGCTGCCCAAGAACAGTGGTCAGCCAAGGGCTGAAAAGGGACCAATACTTACTGATCTTGTTGCTTCTAACTGCAGGCCATGACAGATAAGGTTAGATTCGTATGCTTGTCTTTTCCTCTGTCAAAAGAAATTGGAATATGTTAGACCTTTAGTTTACCAAAGGCAGAAAAAGGCGTTTTTTAAAACAATATTAATAACAAAACCAAACTAGCATGGACCTGAAAAAGAAATTCATCAGCTCCAAATGGAACAGAAGCAATGAAGCAGCTCTTGCTGCTGGTGACGTGTGAGTGTTGGATCCCCAAGAGAATGCCGTGGAGGGTAGTTCGATGCCCTGGCACCCTCGCAGGCCCTGGGCTGTCCCGGTGGGGTTTCAATCATCTGAGGCAAATAACAGTATCCTGCTTTGACACAATCCCATGTACTTTTTGGCTCACAAAAGCATACAAATTGAGCTTTCTGAGTCCTATTCACTGATACGAGTTTTCAGAGTTGAAGATCCCAGATTTTAAAAATTTGATTTCCATACCATTCAAATGGTTCAATTACTGGATGTGTATGCGTCATCCCTGCATATCTTGACCAAATTAAATAAAACAACACAGGCAATTTTGGCAAAATTCAGAGAATTTTTTTCTGTCTGCAAGACTGAGATGTTTGTGAAGCTATAAATGTCTAAATCTATAAAAATAGTGAACTAAATCTATATTACATAGCCATTTCAAAAGATAACAGAATTTGCTACACTTATCGATATTAAATTTTAGATGCCTAGGCTTTTGCCAAGCTGCGCCCAAAGTTGTAAGGGAAGCATGCAAAGATGGAGACTTGTTTGACCTTTTAAAAAGAATGTTTTTCATGACAAAATAGTTTATACTGCTTTGTGAAATGAAGAAAATGAGTAGACACAGAGGTTAAGAACACAAGCTTTGCTATGGCTTAAATATGTCCCCCCAAAATCATGTTAGAAACTGAATCCCCAATGCAACAGTGTTGAGAGGTGGGGCCCACTGAGGGGTGATCAGGTCACAAGGGCAGACTTAACAAATTAATGACATTGTCACAGGAGGGGTTTCATTAGCATGGAATGGGCTCCTTATAAAAGTTTGGCCCCCTTTTGTTTCTAACCCCCTGCCCCATTTTTGTTTCTCCCCACCACCTCTCTCTCCCCCACCACTGTGGGGGTGACACTGCAAGAAAGTCCTCACCAGATGCCAGCCCCCTTGATCTCAGACTTCTCAGCCTACAGAACTGTGAGCCAATCAATTTCTGTTCTTTATAAATTAGTCTGTGGAATTCTGTTGCAGCAGCACAAAATGGACTAAGATGAGCTCTGTAACCACACTTCCTGGGTTCGAAATCTGAATTTATTATTTGTCAGCTCCATGACCCATGACAAGAAAATTAAACTCCTCATGCTTCATTTTCTTCATCTGTAGAATTAAGAAAACCCACTTGTTTCCTTTTTAGGGTCTTGTGAAGATATGATTTAAACTACGTAAAGCACATGAAGTAGAATTTTCATTTACAATAGTGACGAAAGGTAACTTGGAGCAAGCCTTACACTGAAGACAGCTGAAAAAGCTGGGTGGAGTATTTAGCACAGCAGTTAACAAGATAGAGAGGAACTGCTAGGTCCAGGTCGAGATCATCTAGTGGATCTGGCAGTCAGGCACTTTACCCAGGGAGCAGTACTCATGATCTGCCCACTCTAAAGGGACAGAGTGGGGATGAGCTGCTGTGCTATGCACAGGGCCTAGAACATAAAAAACATCCCATTAACTAGAAGTAGGTGAAGCTGCAGGAAAAAGATCAAAGGTCAAAAATTAAAAGAATATACTTGGTATTTGGCTAAATTTGAGTCCAAGTGGAATCCCTGATGTATTGTGTAGAAGTATCAGAAAAAGGATATTGCTTTGTTTTTATATCATTAATAAATGGTTGTACAGTACTTAAAACATGCCAGACACTGTTCTAAGAGTTGTACAGATATAGTACATTTAACTGTTTGCTGCAATTTGAACGTACAATAGAGTAGCAGAGGAAACCAGCAAGTGGTATAACTTCCCTATAAACAAGCAAATGGCCTAGAAATGCCCCACTCAGATAGTGGTAAGGAGAGTTTCAGGTACAGCTCTCCTACTCTGCTCCCCGCAAATGACTGTTCCCTCTGGGTGTCCCCATCCCCACCATCTCTGCAATTCATCCTGAGAAGTTCTTCAGCACTTTCTACCTCTGACCCACCATATTCCCAACTTGAACTTGAAAGTTGACTCAGATTCATTCTACTTCTTATCTAAGCAGTACTTCTTCCCTCTAAATCCTAATACTCACACTGTGATTCTTATATAGGAGCCCAGTCCTTATTTCTGATTGATTACCTCTTTATTACTGGGTAAAGCATTTTCATCCCACAGACAGTGTTCATCAGTATATGCCCGACATGGTTTTGATTTGTGTCTTTGTCCAAATGTCATGTCGAACTGTAATCCCCAATGTTAGGAGAGGGGCCTGATGGGGGGTGACTGGACCATGGGGGCGGATTTCCCCCCTTGCTGTTCTCGTGATAGTGAGTTCTCACGGGATCTGGCTATTTAAAAGTGTGTAGCATCTCCCCTTTGCTCTTATCCTCCCGCTTCAGACATGTAAGATGTGCCTTCCTCCTCTGCCATGATTGGAAGTTTCCTGAGGCCTCCCCAGCCATGCTTCCTGTACAGCCTGCAGAAGTGAGCCAATGAAACCTCTTTTCTTTATAAATTACCCAGTCTCAGGTAGTTCCTTATAGCAATGTAAGAACCAATACAATACCTAACACATATTTGTTGAAAGAATATACTCAACAAGCATTAGTTCATTTACAAACATTTCTTGAGTGCGTTCTATTTTGCAGGCATCCTGCAAAGTGCTAGAGACCGAAAGAAGAATTTAAATTAGTCTGTTACAGAGGAATTATAGAGAAACTTAGTGTCCAGTGACCTAAGACTTTCTCCCAATACAGAATGACTGAAACATTTATTCACGTGCTTCCTGGCACTGTAATGGACATCTGTCATTCTTTATGGCCACTCATTTTAAACTCCTACCAGAGCCCACATCCACTATAGCAGATAAAAACACAGACACTCCTTTTCCTGGTCTCCCATGAAATTCAGCTACTGGCACTTGAGCTAGGCCCTGCCAACCAGACTACCTGGCTCCAGGCTCCAAACTGAATGCTAGTGATGCAAAGCAGCCAGGCCCAGCAGAATACATTCTGCGGTGGCTAAGAGAGCAAATGCCAGTTCCAGAAATGGTAGAGGTTATGGCAGGAGCTTCCCATAGCCACTGCTAGTCAGTGGTACCAGCGGTGCTGGCAGCAGCCCTGTGCTCAGGACAGCAACTGTGCTTTTTCTCCTGCAGCAGAATTTAAGGTACTGCTTCTGGCTGCGTATCTCTAAGCTTATTTATCTAACCCTTCAGGAGAATCTGTGAGTTCTCTAACATTTTTCTGATAAACTCTTGATATGCTTAAATTACAGTTCATTTCTGATACCGGTAAGCAAGAATCCTGACTAACAGAGAGGCCACAAACTAGGGAAAACATGTTAGCCCAAAACCTAAAACATGGTACAGTAGAGGGAGGGAAAAGGACCGGCACCGTGACATTCTTTCCTTCAGGGGAGATGACTCACTCTGAGGCTGTACAAAGGGCAACCCAGATGGTCTCACTAGCAGGTCATAGCAGGATCCATGCCTGTGTCTTTGGTATCCTCTAAAATTCAGTCATGAATTTCAGTTAGCATGTGAAAGCTCAGGCCCAAGAATTTTAGCTCTTGGAGACAAATGTCTTCATTAGAAGAGTAGGAGAATCAGTCAGAAGAGGGTCTTCTCCAGTGGCTTGATGGGTGCTTTAACAATTAAGTGCTGGTAGGAAAAAAAACCATGTAACTGTGTTCAATGGCCTTATTATAAATTCATGATTCCCATCGCAGTTGGCCTGTCTCCTTCTTGGCCCCTAGCTATCCACTAGGGAGCTGTTCCAAACATTTAAGGTGCTCCTTGCACTCATTACCTAACTTCCAGCCCAGCATGCTCTGCAGGTGACCTCACCTGCTTCCTTACACAGAAAAGGGCAGCCACCCACTGGAAACTCCTGCCAGTCTCTTTCTTTCTACCTATGAACAGCTGGGCACCACCTCTCTTCTTGGTGTCAGAAGTCCATCCTTTCATCTCTCTTCTTGAGCTTACTTTGGCAATACCTCCCATTTTTCTCTTCATTGCTTTTACTCCTCTGCCAAAAAACACCTTAAATGTTTCCCAGTCTTAAGAACATTAAATCCTCCCATGGCCCTGCCTGCTGTTCAATTACTGCCCTCACTTCAGACATGTCTTTTAATCTTGGTATCATTAAGACTTAAAACAAGCCTATAACAGAGTAAGCATGCAATAAATGTCTAATGAATGAATAAACTGAGTGAATGGTGGATCGATGACTGCCTGTTACGCCAGAATGAACTAGGGAGTATAAATTGCTGCAGTGCAGCAACTGGGCTCCTTTGTTCTGAGCCCCCCATATTTTCCATGTTCTTTTACTTATGGGTATTACAGGACATGGTGTAGAAAGAGAGATGCAGCTTAATTCTGCAGTACACCAACACCAGATAGATAGCACAGGGACATCCACAGCATGAAGTGATTCCTGGACGCTTCAGAATTTGAATTACCAGATGACAAAAGAAATGAGGCTTAGAGAGCCCAGAATGAGCCAGCCCCACATGAGGGCAGTTACGTCAGACATACCAAACACAAAATATTTCTGTCTGGGTTGTATCAGCTGTATCAGCTATGAATGCAACATGCTTAATAGTGCAAGTCAGACATGTACCTTCTTGGTGGAGTTTCTAAACTGAGGCTACAACTCATCACCTTCAAGGGACTCTCTCTTCTCAGATTTTGTTCTAACAAATAGCCCCTGTAGTTCTTGCAGTTTTGGTTTTCCTGTTACTCCTGGGCATAGTGGTTAGATTCTGAGTCAAAATTGAAATCCTGGCTCTGCCATTTACTAGCTCTGTGATGTCTGGGCAAATAATCAGCTCTATAAGCATCAGCAGTTTCATCTAAAAAACAGAAGGGAAGAAATAGCTTCATTTTGGGATTGTTTTAAGGATTAAGAGTGATCATGGGCATAAAGCACTCAGCATGATGCTTGGCATATGATAAGCACTGTAGATATGTCAGCCATCACCATTACCTTCTCTCTGCCTTTCAACTTGCTCGACTTCCCTTATTCCTTCAAAAAAAAAAAAAGAAATTCTCTCTATTACGCAGGGCTTAGAGGCTCATCTCTGTTTTAAATATCAAATGTCTAACAAAACAGGCAACCCCACTCACTCTGCCTCTACACCATGCACCCAGTGACCCTTCATCCCTGCAGTGGGACACCAGTACACCATTTTATGGGAACTCATATGGGAACTCATTTTATGGGAACTCATAAAATTAATGAATATGGGAACCCTGCAGTGGGACACCAGTACACCATTTTATGAGAGTCACCTAGACTCCCCCTTCTTGACTCTTCTACACCACTTGGCTATCCTGATCTTCAGGCTACCTTCTTTGATATCTGATGGATATCTATCTTTTCATTCTCTGAAGGATGTGAACATATCTTTTTATCTCTTCTGCCTCATTTCTATATATAAGGTTGCTGGTGAGAATGCATAGCACATATAATATCATAGATGCAGAAAACATTAGAAATACTTCCCTTCAATCTCATTTTAAGAGCTTGATAATATTCTCTCAGAGAGGTGTACCATTATTTATTTAACTAATTTCAAATGGTTGGATATTTAGGTGGTTTCTACCTTTTTGCTATTATGAAAAATCTTTGTGCATCCATTATTATTTCCTCAGGATAAGGTCCTAAAAGTAAAATTGTTAAAGAGTGTATTCAATTTTAAGTTCTTTAATATATATTGCTGTACTGCCCTCCAGAAAGGTTGCATTCTATTTTAGCTCTTTATAAAAAACTCCGGAGATATTTACCTGATTTCTCTCAGGATAATTGGTAGACCTTGGAGTTGGTTTATAATGCCCTCTTTTTACCACCAACTATAAATACTTAAACAGTTGAATCAAGGATAGGACATTTTTATTTGCTTAAACACATTAATATATCACCTTCGTGTTACTTTAAGAAGACAGTTCTTGTTATTTTCCTTTGGCATGGCAATTCACAAATAACTAGTGGAATATTTAAAAAATTGATCAAACGAGTTTTCTTGGTTTGTTGGGTAGCTAAAGTAAATTAGCATATGTGCTATATTTGTCAAACAGGCACATATCAGGAAAGGACTGCTTACTTAAGAAGAGACTGCTTAAGTCTCTTTAATATGAAATCATCTTTACTTCACTGTAGAATTTACACTTGGATAAGTAACAGTGTTCTTGACATTTAAAAAATTAGGGTAGAGCTGTCTTCCATGTTAAAAATGAAAGATAATTAATATTGCATATTGGCTGACATAGCCATTGCTCAATAAATATTTGCTGAATAAATGAATATCCGAGGCCACACAATTTTAAAGTAAAAATTATCTGTGTCTCTTACTGGAAACCTTATATATAAGAACCTAAACTGATAGTCTATGATCTCTATTTGGCAGTACAAAATGTTTAAACTAGGCTCATGACTTTAAAAAAAAAAGGCTAGTCATAAATTAAACTGTGTTGTAAATGTCTGTATCTCTAGGGGAGCAAATTCATTTGCATTGGAACCAAATTTTATTTTTTAACCTACTAGAATTCTAGTAAAGCCAAAGTGACTGCAATCACTGAGGACCTATGTACATCACAAAAAGATGCATGTGATTCTATTACTGATGGTGGAGAATGGTACTGGCGGTTCAACGTGGAAAAGGACAAAAGCACCTGCCACACTCCAGAAATGGGTATCTTATTCATACCTCTTTTGAGAGGTTAATAAAGCTGTCAGGGAAATAAAGAATAAAGCAATCAAAATCACAAAGGACAGACTGGCATAATTAAGGAAGCTTTCTATCCCTACGCACCCTGGATTACACATTACACATCTCATTTGGCTTAGTAAAGTCATTGTTGTGAAGGACTTACTTGTGAATTACACAGTAATAGTACTGAGTGTAAACACAAATATCTACCATTTTCTTTCTATTACCCACCATTTTCAGTGTAAAAAGCAGAGATTGCAATGTCTAAGTAGTAAAATTAATGAATATACTGTGATGATAAAGTAGAAATCAGTTGGGATTAATGAAATATATGAATAGATTGATTTCAAATATTCTTAGAGCTTTGTCAGGCAAAGTATTGATGGTGCTGTCATTGTATTTTCAACTTGCCAATCTTTTTTTAACCTACAAAGATGCAAGAGAAATAAGTCATAGGTACTTAATTTGTGAAAAAAAAAATTAGTCTGATTACTGTAAGTGCCAGTTATTAGTTATATGTCATGTTCTCCAGAAGGTTTGGTAAGCAGAATACATTATTTAATTGGAACTTAATTTAAATTCACGTGTTGGCAAAAAAAACATTTAATGTTAGTGGACTGATCTGATGAAGAATTTACTCAACTGAGTAATGTATGTTCACTAGGGGACAAAAAACAGACGAGCATTTTAAATGATAAACACAGGATGGAGTGAATATTTAGCTGAAGTTCACTTCCAAATATGACTTTTAAATCAATATCACAAAAGAAAGAAATGCTCATTCTGAGTAACACAGAAAACAAATTTTCAGAGAAGAAAAAATAAACACCCATAATTCACTGCCAAGATAACTATTGTATTAGTTAAGTGTACAATAAAGTTTTTCAGTAAAGTGTTTTCCAAACTTATCTGCTTACAGGAACAACTTTGGAGAGCTTATTTAAAATGCAGATTCTTGAGCCCCTCTCCTGGAGGTAGGTACTGACTCAGCATGTATGGGATAGGGCCTGGACAATCTATTTTTAACAAGCTACCCAGGTGACTTCTCACAGGACAGGTTTAGGAAATCCTGTTTTCTAGGACACACCTTTTCTGTGCATATATGCATGCACAGGTGCACACAGCTATTCTTTTGTGATTATTTATCCCTGTCAAGTCTGTTTTATGAGAGAATTTGGTATAGCTGATTTTTGCCAATCCTGCTGTACTCCTTTACAGATGATCTTTTTAAAAGGTGACACATTTGCCCTGCTGGTACCAGGTAAATGACAGCCTCTTCATTCAGCTTACAGCCAGACCTCAGGAGGAGCAATCAGAAAAAGGGTTTTCTCCTTTCTATGTCTTTGTGAACGTGTTAACTCCTCGGTAGGATAAAATAGAATAATCAGGTCTTACTTTTAGAATTTCATTGTCCTCTCTGTTTTTAAGGTTTCAGCCCAGAGATACTTCCCATTTTGGAAATGAGAAGCAAGAATTGAATTCATTGCTCTTGGTGATGATACTCAAAAATAAAACCAAATGTGCTTATACCAGCAACACATTTCGTAGATGTAATTTGAAACTGCTGATTCTAATTTAATTTATCCCTTCTTACCTACAATCTTAGTATAAACAAGCAGGCTGTAAAGCAAGGGAAAAGATAAAAATATAAAGACCTCCCCACTTTAGTCTAAAATATTTATGAGCTAAAGACAGATCTGACTTCACTCCCTAAAACAAAAGACAGAATACCTGCCAAAAGTTAGCTGGGAAGTAAAACCACCCAGCACTGGCTGCCATATCTCTTACTGAGCCTATCCTAACATGAGGCTCATGTTTCCAATTCATCAACTACCTGTTGCAAATGTCATTCCCAGGCAAACTTTCCATGCTGTTCTGATTCCTCATAGTGCCCCCCACATTCTGCTATCCCTTTATTTCTTCAATTTGAAGAAGGTAAGTCAATTTTTAGTCTATGCAATCATGCTTTCTTCTTTATGAGGATCCAGGAGACAAATTTTTCTCAGGAGGATCTTTCCTACCAGAATACTATGTTACTTTGGAACAACCAGTTTTGTTTTTATTGTGTTGAAACTTTCTGTTATTAATAAAATCCTCTTGTATTCTTTGGCAACTAGGAAGTTGAGAGGCAAATTTGCAGCTGATCTCTAACTTTTGAACAAGAACTTATGGTTGATAATAAATCATTTTATTACTCTGACACATGGCTTCATTTTATTTTTCTGGCTTTTATCTCTCTTTTACCCTGATTTAGTCTTTAATTACTTTCATTCTTGATATATTTCCACAGGTGACCTTAAATACTTTTTTTCACTTCCCTCCTAACATTTATATTTATTTTAATTGATAAATAAAAATTGTGTATCATGTACAACATGTTGTTTTAAAATATGAATATATAATGGAAGCCAATATCAAGCTGATTAACATATGCATTTACACGTCACAAACTTTTGTGGTAAAAACACTTAAAATCTACTCCTTAGCAATTTTCAAGAATATATTATCAACTAGAATCAGCTGTACAATAGTTCTCCTAATCTTATCCCTCGTATCTAACTAAAATTTTGTATCCTTTGACCAACATCTCCCCAACATCCTCTCACCTCCAGCCCCTGGTAATCACTATTCTACTATCTACTTCATGAATTCAACTTTCTTTTACACTCAATATGTAAGCATCGAATACTATTTAATAAATTATAAATTCATTCATGCATTGCTTAACAACAGGATACGTTCTGAGAATGTGATTTCATCTTTGTATGAACACCATAGAGTGTACATATGAACATACACAAACCTAGAAGGTGTAGCCTACCATACACCTAGGGTATATGGAATGGCCTGCCGCTCTTAGGCTACAAACCTGCACTGCATGCGACTAAGCTGAATACCGTTGGCAGCTGTAACACCATGGTAAGTATTTGTGTATTTAAATATAGAAAAGCTACAGTAAAACTACTGTATAAAACATTTTAAAGATGGTATACCAGTTTAGGGCACTTATCAGGAATGGAGCTTGCAGGCCTGGAAGTTGCTGTGGGTGAGTTAGCGAGTGAGTGGTGACTGAACCTGAAGGCCTAAGACATTATGTGCACCACTGTAGACCTTATAACACTGCTCATTTAGCTTAAAACACAAACACACTATAGCTGTACACAAATTCTTTCTTTATATCCTTATTCTATCTCAAATATTTTTCTATCTTTAATTTTTAACTTTTTAAACTTTTTTGTTGAACACTAAGACATCAATACACACATTAGCCAGGCCTACACAGGGTCAGGATCATCAGTATCACTGTCTTCCACCTCCACATCTCGTCTCAATGGAAGGTCTTCAGGGGCAATAACAGAAATAGAGCTGTCATCTCCTGTGATAACAGTGCCTTCTTTTGGAATACCTCCTGAAGTACCTGCCTGAGGCTGTTTTACAGTTAACTTTCTTTTTTTATTTATAAGTAGGAATATACTCTAAAATAATTATAAAAAGTATACTTTTAAAATATACTATAGTTATAGTAAACACATAAACCAGTAACATAGTCATTTATTACCATTAACAAGTATTCTGATTGTATACATGATTGTATGTGCTATGTTTTTATATGACTAGCAGCCCAGCCCAATAGGTTTGTTTGTACCAGCATCACCACAGACATGGGAGTAATGCATTGCACTACACTATTAAGACAGCTATGATGTCACTAGGCAACAGGAATTTTTCAGCTGTGTTATAATCTTAAGGGACATTATGGTATATGTGGTATATTGTTGACTGAAACACCATTAAGCAACTTGTGACCATAGACAGAAAAATTTAATGTAGTATTAACATAAATAAGTAGGGTGCTAATAACTATAAAAAGTACACATTGCATATTAAAGCTAATAAATGAATGCCTTGAGTTATACTATCAGTTAGAATACTATCTTATTAGGCAAAAGTAACCAAATACTTAATATGCATAAGACTTAATGAGGAATCAAGTCATATGATCACCTCAATAGATACAAGAAAAAGCATTTGATAAACTTTAGAACCCAGTTATTATAAAAATGCTTAGCAATCTAGGACTAAAGGGGAACTCCTTTAGCTTTTTAAAAGAAGTTTATCAAAAATGTATGGCAAGTGTAATATTTAATAGTGAAATTTTAGAAACATTCCCATTAAAATCAGGAACAATACAATCGTGACTACTATGTGTATTGGTTTTGTTCAAGAGGCAATAGCCACTGCACTCAGACAAGAAAAAGAATAAATATGGCAAAGAAAGACCAAAACTGTCATCATTTGTAGACAATATGGTCTTCATTTGAGAAAATAGTATTAGAAACTACTAAACTAAAAAGAGCTTATCAAGGTTCTTGGCACTTATAAAAATCAATAGACTTCTTTTACACACAGTAAATCATAACTGCATTTAAAATGCCTCTGACAATAGTAACAAAATTTTTAAATAATTGGGAAAAGTTAATAAAAATGTACCAGATCTTCATGGACATTACAGGTTGAATATCTCTTATCTGAAATGTTTGGAACTAGAAGCATTTCTAAGTTTGGACTTTTTAAGAAATTAGAATATTTGCATTATACTTACCACCTGAGCATCCCACATCTGAAAATCCAAAATGATCCACTAAGCATTTCTTTGAACGTCAAGTCAGCACTCAAAAAGCTTTGCATTTTGGTGCATTTTGGATTTAGGATGCTCAACCTATATTATAAAGCTTTATTTAAAGAATAGTAGATCTCAATAAAAGGAGTGATATATCATGTTCACCATAGTAAAACTTTTTGGTAAGCTTTTAAACATTTCCCAAGAGATCTCGTCCAGACTCTAGGAAAACTGTTTTGGTCTCATGATGATTCATCCAAAATAATGGATAACAGTTTTTAGAAGCTCACAGGCTCCATAACCAATTAGTTGTCTCACAGTATTTGAAAGTTTGAATTGAATTATAATTATATAACTGTAACTTTGTTCACTCATTTTTAAAAAGTTCTTTATCCTACAGTCTCTATTGGCCAGATCCTTTTGCCACACACTAAAGAATTCTTAAGGTCAGATATGAAATACAAATATATACTTCCATATATAAACTTTTCAACTTCAAGGACATAAATTTTCCATTAACTTTTAGGAATGGATAACTAATTATTTAAAAAGTAAATAAAAAAATCAAATTCAGGATTGCTCCCACTGTTTTTGTGCTACCTAGACCTCTTCCCCATCTTCACCCTCATCTGAATTGTACCATTACTTGGTCACTAACACATCAGTTTGAAGGCAAGCATCAGACAAAACAAAATTCAAAAGATCAGTTCTGCCAATTGTTAGCCGTTCTGGAAGAATGCAGCAATTACTAACAAAACTGAGCAAGAGAAGTTGGAGAAATATATGGGAATTTGTTTTATGTAAAACTTCTTTGCTCTTTACAATATGGATCAAACATATTTAGATATATTTAATCATCTACTGTGCCAGATACTGCTGGCTGCCTACGGAACAGCCACTCTCCCTTCTTTATTATTAAGAAAAGCCTGCTTGTTCTTTAGGTATTCTGTGATCAGGTGACTCAAGAGACGAAATACCAATCTTGTCTAGTCTATGCTAATGACGATAATTCCATTCATGTTGCCAGTAGTTGATTTAGGAAGAGACTTGTAACAGACAATGAATTGTGAAAGGAAATCTGCAAAGGGCCCTTCTAGAGGAGCTTTCTTCCCTCTTAAAAAACAGCCCTGAGAAAGGGCATTCCTTCTCTCTGCCTCTGGCTACCTGGAGTTGCAGCAGCCATCTTGAAATCAAGGGAAGACAATTTAAGAGCCAACATATTGAGGATGGCAGAGCGGGAGGACGGAATAACTTCATTAAGCCAATAAACGAATCCAGAAATGGCTGTATCTCCAGACTACTTAAAAGAGAAAATAATTATTTCCTTTTAGCATTTAAGACATTTTGAGTTTGGTTTTCCTGTTATTTGTGATTTAAAACATTCAAACATTCTGTGTCAGGCCCAGTACAGGGTAAATGACTGTTTGTTGCTGAAGCAACTTATAATCATCCTCAGGTAAAATCTAAAGGTAAATGGTTTATGCTTTTTAAAGGAAGGTGTTGCGTTTAAGTGTTTTTGGTAATAAGAGTGGCCCAGGTTACATGATATTTGAAGGTTTGGCTAGAAAACTATTTTCTTTTTGTTCAAAGGATGATATATCCTTTTAAATACTCTATGTTTTTGGTGTTTGTAGCCCCATCACTTCTATCTTTCTCCAGCCCTACAAAGTGTTTAATAATATCCTTTAGATAAACTCTGGTGGAGTCAACCTTGAGGTTGCTTTAGGAAATCAATATGGTTTACATATAAGTTTTTTTCTTTCAAAGAAAACAGGATTTTGAATGGCCTTTCCTTGGTATTGTCCTAAATCCTCAATAAGGCCTGACAAGCAGTACAATGGAACTCACAAACATTTTTCCAATGAAGAAAAACGTGATTCCAAAGTTAAGCTTTGAATTTCGGTGAAGTATATATAAACTAAGTAGTATGTGCAAATACAGTCTGAAAACACTTCAAAGCACAGCTTATAAAAATGAACATCAAGGTGTATCAATCCATGAGTTCAAGGATTGCCAAAATTAATGATGATTTTTTTCCTCCTGATTTACGAGAGTTACCTTGGGACCTATGTTTCTGTCTCAAGCAAATGCAGAACTGATTAATAATGTAAGCAGCCCTAGGGCCCTTCACCATGGCAGTAAAGCTCCTGTCTAAAATAAGAACTGTTTCTTTTATACTTTAATGGATTAGATCTGTTTAACTTACTTTATATAGTGCTCAATCCAGATCCATTGGCATATGGATGCTTAATGAATATTTGATGATGGTGACTATGACTGCATAGAATATATCTTAGTGTCCACAGGAAAATGAAAGTACCCTAAGCTGCTTTACTTTAGTGATAAAATTGTATAATAACAGAAAAGTCATGCCTTCTCATATCAGGGCATTATTTTAAGAAAATCCCAAATAAAAAGGGAAGATACAAGAATTAAAATTTATGATCTAACAATGCTAAAAAATTATGTAACATCTATATATGCTATTTTATTTAATCTTAACCATAATTATATAAACTAAGTATTAGGATCCTATTTTCCTGAATCTAAGATGCCATTGATTGTATGGTGAGCCAATATTTTATGTATTAATAAGAAAAAATTTAACAATGAAATTATGATACAGCATTTGTAAGATCCAACTGATTTTAGAGATGGCAAATGTAAAAAAGAAAAAAAAAAGTTGATTTGAAAATTTGCCTAAGTCACATAGCTACCCAGCCAGAAACGACACTTTCCACTCTCTGAGTTCTGAGCAGTAGCACGTGAGCACAACTGATGTAGTTACTTTGAGGCCAAAGTGGTAAAGAAGCATGAGTACTTTCTTCATCTTATCTACCATTTATCTAAGTTGATGCTCACGATGACCCAGGAGTCTACCTATGGAATATGGCAGAGCTTCTGTCAGGCTTGGGTTTCTTGACAACTGCAAAGGACAGAGGCCCAACCCCAAACTATGTGCCAAACAGGGATGCTACATTTGACTTTCATGTGAACAATAAACACTCTGTATTTGCGTTAATCCCCTGTCATCTGGGGGCTTGTTTGTTACAACTAGAATTACTCCCATAGAGTGGCAGAATTATAACTTGAAGGTGAGGTTCCAAAGTCTGGGCTCGTTCTATTCCACCATGCAAATATAAAATGCCAAACTTAACCCCCTCTGAAACAAACAGATTAATTAAACAGTACTGATTACTTCATTTTTTAAAAGGTTTTATCACTTGATAAAAAAGACTGGGCAAAAATCAATAGATTTAAAGTTGGCATATTTCAAGGAGACAGTCCAGACAGGGACAATTAAATTTGTGTGTGTGTGTGTCAGTGATAGCATGTATGTGAAGAACAGGGGAGGAAAAAAAGGATGAGGAATGATTTCTCAAGTGAGTGAAAGTAATATACATATGCACTCCTTTTCAGTCTGTTTTAGTTTAAAGCAGTTTGGGTACAAGTAAAAAAGTTCCAGGGAGTTGTTTATCACCCTGCCCTACTGTTTAACATCCTGAGATAAAGAGGCCCTTTACCTTAAAAAGCTTGGTGCAAAGGAAAGAAGAGAGCAGCTTGACTGGCAATGCAATGAATGAAAGGGAGGGGAGGGAGGTAACAGAAAAAAATGCGAGGTCAAGAGCAGAGTTTCCACATTCAAGACAGTTTGAACCAGACCAGAGTCCATGACCTTGTATACTCATCTAACCTAAGGGTCATCTCTATCATCCATAAAATGGTGTGATTATAGAACCCACTTCATACTGTATGAAAGGAGAACATGTATGCAAAATGCATGTACAATACCTGAGTGAGCACACATTGAAAGCTAGTTGTTATTACACTAGTCATTATTAATCATTAGCTTCCTATCCCACCTAGTTGAACAGCCAGGCATGCTTAAGGTAAATCTCTTCTGTACAATAGAAAGTCCAATTCCTTGAAAGAAAGTCTGCTTTCAGCTGTGAAACCAAATGAGGTTAAGAGCCTGAGAAAGCCTGATTCAAATTTAAAAAACGTTTCGTTAATATGCTTTGAGAGAACATGAGCAGAGAAAATATGAAACTATGTTTTGTGTATGATATTTCAACACCAGTTTCACTTTATTATACAAAATAGCAGTTTTTTCATTTTACAATATAAGAAATAAAAAGAAAGGAAAATAGCATTAAAACTTACCCTTTGTTTTTCATTTGTACCCTTTTTACTGGTCTCTTTTCTACTTTCATCCTCATACACTAGAACAAAGTCAATTCTTCGCTGACCATCATTAAAAAAGAGGGAGTCAGATTTTCCATTAAATTCTTCCTGTGTAAAACAGAAAAACAAATTGTAATATATACTTTTTTGAAAAAGTGCTGATTTGTAAGTGTTAATTTTCAAGCTTTAATAGGTTTATTGTGAAAGAGAAATACATCCACTACTAGTCAGCTTACCAAGCAGTCATGGCCACTATGACTATGACATGGCAAACACGGTGTATTCTTGGTGAACGAAGTCTTTGAATTGAACAGTACAATATTATTCTATAAACTCATGAGAACATATCAATATTACGTATGTAACACAATCATCCCAGAATTATTTCCACATTAAGCAGCAAAGGCATATCAAGGTCAAAAACGAACATAGTAAACAAAACTGCCTATCCAAGGGAGTGAAGTTTATTTAACGAGACGAAAAATCTAAGACAAAAAAACTGTTGATGAAAATCTCATCCTTCTTAGGTCTTATTTTCTAAACTTTTACCATTTTTCATGATTTCTTTTTGGACCTACCTCACCGCTTTATAGAAGATATCATGGGATAACTTCAAACAAATGCCAAAAGATTCTTCCATATAAACAAAAGCTGCACTAGTCATTGGTGTTTGTCCCCTAATCTACAAATGATGTCCCTGATTCCTAGCAAACAAATTTTTAAAAACCAAAAGAACCAGCAACAACAAAACACAGATGCCTTTAGTTTAGAGCTTAAAATCCTTATGGTTTAAAAAGAAATGATGGCAGAACAGAAACCAAATACAAAAATACCTATTAGCATATGGAGTTGGATAGAATTGTTCTAATTTACTCCAAGGAATGATTTGAATTTGTGTTCTCACACAGCTTGTCAGAATGCTCATGTTAATTTTGTTAAGAATCGACTGCTTTTTAACTAAGTGATACTGAAAAGTTTTCTATGATTCATTAAAAACTAATAAGGAGATTTCATTTTGCAATCATTTGGTGTATAACTTGTACATTATGTTCATTAAATGTGATTAATTCTCCTCTGCATTCAGTATCAATTAGCACAGAAGCTACGCAATTTTACCACACACCACTTTCTCCTTTTCTTCACACTTTTGAGAACATTTATTTTTTGATACTTATATGAAATGTGATATTTATCATTCCTTTCCCCTTTTCCACTGTTGTACACATGAAGGTTTATCACCAGTATTTTAAGTTCCTAACTAGCAGGTATTTCACCAGCAGAATGAATGCTGCTGATGTAACCCATCTCAATGCACCTTCATCCAGTGCATATAACCTGGAATTCTAAGCACAGTGTGACTCTGCCGTGAGACCTTTCCCATCCAGGGCAACAAAGGGCTAGGAAAACAAAGACACATCGATGTCTTAGGCTGATACCACTATCCAATTCTTATAATTTGCAATTTCAGTTATTTCAAACCAATAAACTTCAAGAGTATTTAAAACTATATGAAAATGCTGAGCCCTGTCTTTTTCATTTCAGCCACAGAGTCCTTTAGGTCCATTCAATTTCTCTTACTTTTTTTTTTTTTTTTTTTTTTTGAGACGGAGTCTTGCTCTGTCGCCCAGGCTGGAGGGCAGAGGCCGGATCTCAGCTCACTGCAAGCTCCGCCCCCTGGGTTTGCGCCATTCTCCTGCCTCAGCCTCCCGAGTAGCTGGGACTACATTAGCTGGGGCTACAGGCGCCCGCCACCTCGCCCGGCTAGTTTTTTGTATTTTTTAGTAGAGACGCGGTTTCACCGTGTTAGCCAGGATGGTCTCGATCTCCTGACCTCGTGATCTGCCCGTCTCGGCCTCCCAAAGTGCTGGTATTACAGGCTTGAGCCACCGCGCCCGGCCCAATTTCTCTTACTTTCAATGAGGACTATACTATGGGTGACAACCAGGGCTATTGCTAGAGGAACGTTGTGCATGGAGAAAAAATATCTATCTATAATTCTCAGAAGAACAAAGGGGAAGTGGGGTCCAGTGGAATATAGTCAGGAAAACCTGGTCATCATTGCAACATCTGAAAAGTATACAAAAAGCAACTTGTTCTCTGTAGCCCACATTCTGTTGCCTCTGGTGGAGTCCAGCATGAGCTCACTGAAGTTCTGAAGAATTAGGCCTGGAATGAGAACCACATCTGTACATGGCTCCAGGCACCCTTCCCTTGCACAGTGGAACAGGCTGGCAGTTAGCACGCAGATAATCTGGTTTGCATATGCAAACCTCCCATGTGTGATGCAAGACCATGGCCTTTTATTTGGAGGAAAACCCCATTAACTTGGCAACATTTGCCTGTGTGAAATAAATATGTCAAACTCCAATATGGTACTATTAGAATGCAATACCAGAGAAAAGAGTGCCAGTCTCTACTGCTGTGAAATCCAGGTTTCCTATCTCTTGGCAGAAGACATTCTACTACACAACGGAGAAAAGGGAGAAACTAATCACTAGCATGGAAAGAATATGTAACAAATAAGGGAACTGGCCTAAATAAAAACAGATAGTTAAAATGCTGAAGTTAAATTATTTGTCCAAGATCTGAATAAAGATAAAGATAAAAATAAAGATAGTTAAAAATGCTGAAGTTAAATTATTTGTCTAAGATCTGAATAAAAGCAGTCAGATTAGGATCTTTGCTCAAATTCTTGTTTATGTGTAAGGGTGTTTGAAACTTGCCTTGGACAGCAAGTGAGATTGTCTTACTGTATCGGAATTTCCAAATAGCCTATGATATGGTTGTCATTTACTATGAGATTGGAGAGTATTCCAGGTTCATTTGGGTTAATAGTCTCTCAAACTTTATGCCCTGCAGGATGCAAGAAAGGTTTACTGTCTAACAATAAAGTTGAAGGGTTACGCTACGAAAAATAAATATCAAAACATTCACATAATTTGAAGTGTAACTGATGTGCAAATATGGAAAAAACACGTGGCTCTCTACAATTTTTAAGAGAAGAAAAAGTAGTTAATTCCAAGAAGAACACAAAGGGAAAAAACTATAATAATAGACAACTACTAAAGTAAAAATATGGGATCTTCTATTTTTCAGTAAATTGTGAATCCAGGTACATGGTAAGTGCTAGGGAAACAAAATATTAGAAGCAGAAGCCTTTATGTAAATTTAGATTTCACAAAATATGAAACATAAAAAATTTTATTTACATGCCATGCAGTTATGAATGATACATATTCCTAAGTGTTTTTCCTGACTGTAGCAGAGTTCAGGCATCAGAGTCAAGGCATGAGTAATAAGTAGAACGTTCTTCCCCCCACCAACAAAATGGTGCAAAAATATTGCAGAGATAGAAGACACTAGGTCAAATTTTCTTCATTTTGATCAAAACGCAAACTGCAAAGTTCAAGAAAAACACAGTAATAATTGAGCCAAAGAAGTGCCAAGAACTGCAGGTATGGAAGGCTGACTTCCGAAGGTGGAAAGACAAGTACTGCGGAAGCCGGGGTGGGAAGGAAAGGAAGTAACATATTAGTAACTCTGGACACACAGGGGAGCCACACAGGAAGTCAGCTCAGTAAATGGTGTGTACTGTAGGGAGTAAGTGAGCTTGTTTTTGACCAGACCAGGCATTCAGGAATGTGTTGACAGCAAAGCAGCACAGTGGAAAAGGAGCCTATTCAAGGAGGAAAATACATCCTGAAGCTTGGACTCCAAGTCTGTTTTAGAGTCAAATGTGTCAGGATGTTCCAAGAACATCCTTTGGTTGTGACTCTCTGACGATCAAGGTGTACTCAGGAATGGCCCAGAATGATTTTTGTACAAATCACACGGTCTGCTTCCTGCCCTGTTAACCACACTATTAGCTTCTGAAGGTTAGTCGCCAGGTCTTGCTTGTTCACCTTGAGTTCTCTGCTGAGAACTCAGGGGCTCAGGTTTATTTTTTTCTTAGAATAAATTTTTTTTTCTGATAAAATATATCCTCAACACAAAAAAATTCTGAAGATACAAAAAAATACAGAAAAAAATAAAAGTCATATGTAATCCCATCTCCTAGACATGAGCTAAGTTTCTTAAAATTTTGGATTACATCCTTTCACTCTTAGATGGACATACATGCATGCAAGAGCACACAAATACACTAACCAAAATGATACCATATTATACATACTGTTTTATAAACATCTATTATAGACATTTGCTAGCTTTATAGAAAGCTCTACAACATGTGTAATAGCTGCAATATAATTTAGTAAAACAGTTCCTCCACTGATGAGCACAGAAGTAGTTTCCAATTTTCTGCCTTTATAAACACTGCTGCAATGAGCATATTTGTACATATGTATCTGTGCACATGTTCAATTACTAAATTCCAGAAGCAGATTTTAAGTGGCACAGTCTTTTTAAAAGCTTTTGATACATAGGTTGCTAAACTGTCATCCAAAATATTTATAAAATCAACACATCCACCAGAGGGTATAGTGCTTTGCTCCACCCTCATTTGACTTCAGAGTTTTCTACTTTTCCCATTATGATAGTCAAAATATGTATTTTTTTTCTTGTACACCTTTTAACTAGAGAGCTCTAACTTTGTTATGGATACTGCCCAAATGAAATGCTCTTTTTTTTTTTGTGGAGTGCTTATTACTATCTTTCACTTAATCGAACAATCTTATTAAATACTTTTCAGTAGATTGTCTTGGGTCTTCTTACTGATGAAATCCTAAAAACCACACAGGTAACTGAACAGGTGGGGGTAAAGGGCAATACAGACTAGGCCTATATGATTCCACGTGGCTCAGTCTGGGACTCCTGTCTGCTAAGAGAAGACCGGTAAGTGGGGGAGGGCACCAAATATCTCTTCAAATGTAAGCACTCAACATGAGTTATGGAGAGACTGGTTATGAGGGGTTCCTATGTATCCCTGGATGGTGCTTGCACCAAGCAATCCAAACACAGAAACGGTGTGATTTATAGCCACTCTGAACCCTGGTATCCATTTGAACAGGTGGCTGAATAAGCCAGCTTCAGAAGGGGCAGCAGCTGCTAGGAGTGGATGGTGTCCCAGCACAATCTGGGGTTGTGGTCATGAAAAAGAAAATAGGGAATGATGTATATAGTGACCTTAAAAGAGTTCATTTTTACTAAATTAGTCCTGAAAGGAAGAGGGAGAAATATTTCAGGGCACCGTCAGGCAGCCCTGGGTTTAGCAAGGTGAACATGTTTTCTATAATGTGGACACTCAACTGGAATGTGGCATGCTAATTTTAGAAGGGCACCAACCCGCCGACTGACTTTCCATTATAATTTACATGCCGCCTGAATAACTACCAAGTTATCAATTGTGTATTTTGACCCATACATTTCTTTAGATTCAAAACATACTACTTATTTGGTATACAAATAATTTCTGTTGCAAGTTAAAACTGATGTAGAAATTCCTAAAAAATAGTCTTGTGTTTTATATAAGTAAACGGCTATAACTAGTTCTGAAACAGCTGAACTTGTTATTTTCAGTCATTTCTCATCAAGGATAGACGTAGTTCACTTATAAACACCATTAGATTGTGCCATGAAATGCTTTGTATGCAAGGGAATGTTCACATATCAATGGCTTCCTGATTTTACCTCTGTTTCCGTTTGCCTGTGTTAAACTCTAGAGTTCTTTCATTAGAATAGAACATTTTAGACCCTGGTGAGGATGAAGGCGCAATGCCTTGAGCATAATGAGTATTAAATATTTCCCTGTAGTTCATGCCAAGGAAGCAGTACTTTTATCAAATGGAGTTCTCATAGGATTTTCAGTATTGTTAAAATTTCTGAAAAAGGGTAGAGGAAATATGAAAACAACTTTGAAATGACATTTAAAATAAAACTTCCTTAAACATGATTAATTAACAAGGGTAGAAGATGCTGAGTTAGCAGCCTTCTTATGGGGTAGAGTACTCTTACTGAATCTTTTTCTTAAACCCAGAGTTATAATTGTAATTTTCATTAGCATGACTATATATATATATATATATATATGTATATATATTTCACTTTCCTGTTTTCCCAGACTTTTGACCATTTTAAAAATCTCAATTTAGCCTTCCTTAAAGGTGATCTGCAGAAAAGGAGAACAATAAATAGTCAATAAACAAAAACAAAAAAATGTGAAAATGCCTATAGTGGTTGTTTTTACACTCCCCTTTTCTAGAAGAAACCATCATCCATTTGCACTGTTCTCATCTGGAAGTGGTAATGCTGGTAAAAGAAAGATTTTTCTTAGGAGAGGTCTCTTAAGAGAGATCAAACTTTAAGATATTCCCAATAAAGCATTTCAACAGATAGATATAATAAGACAGGTGGTAAAAGAGGACATTTGTGAGAGTGAATGATTATCCTCCTAGAGGTTAACCTCTTAAGGTTCCAATATCCTCAAGGCATCTTGCTTTAATATCCACTGTGGATTTAATATCCAGCCATGCTTACTTCAAGCTTTTTTGACCCTGTGAACATTTTCAGTTTGTACCATCTCCTAAGGAGGAATGATCTGTAGGTTTTCCACGTAGACAAGAGAGTTGTCCTGAATTACATTTCCGAACTTTTAAAGAAATATCTCCAATCTTATATTCTGGAATCAGTTGGAACCAAAATAATATTGCTACAACCAGATTCTTTATGATTTAATGAACTTTTACAATGTTCTGTCCACAAACTTGAAGATCCTTAGTTTTACGGAACAACAAATGTAGCTTGACTTTGTAACTGTATGTTCCCTTCCACCCATCCTCTGAGTCTTCTTAATTAACTATACTTCAACTATCTTTAGCTTATCTATGTTTTGTTCTTAGACCACAAAACTGGTCACAACTCACAAATACTGGTGGTTCCCAGTCACAAAATCGATAGTTGTGAATTGCCCCCCTTATCTAAGTCACCTGTCTCACAGGTGACTTGTGTCAAGTTAGTAGACAGCTGTGTCAGGTTAGCAGTCCCTCAAATTTTCAGTTATAGCTACCTAGACTGAAGCTGAGATGAAGAAGATAAATAAGGTGTAACTGGGGGCACAACCAAAGTAGGAAGTCTTGGGTTCTTTACTAGGTTCTCAGATAATTCTTCTGCAGCTTCCCTTAATGTTACAATCTGTCACTCACATAGTGACATGTGTTTGAAAGTCATCTAAGGGTTTCTCCTGGTACAATTTCTTTGGTGAACTCATCTTTTACAGTAGGTTTCCATTTCCAGTCTTGGAACTGCCCTGGGCTATTTTTAGCTTTTCAGCTACACAAGAGTGCTGTCATCATCTGTAACTCCTTAGTCAACCGGTTATGTCACATGTACCCCTGGGCCATGATCTCAGATGACTGCTCTGGAAATCAATGTTTGCAACTTCATTCAAAGCTAGAGGAAGAAAAACAAATCAGAGTACCTAGTGCCCAGCAAAGCAAAGGATTGTAACAATTCCTACCAGTTGATTCATGTTTTATGTAGCTATTACTTTTCTTCCTTTAACTCAAGAAGCAGTTTACAAGAATGGCTGATCTTTGTGGTGTGGAAACAGGTATGCACAGATGTTTCCAAAACACAATTTAAAAAAAAAATGTCTCATTTAAAACAGTGGTGCAGGCTGGGCACGGTGGCTCACGCTTGTAATCCCAGCACTTTAGGAGGCCGAGGCGGGTGGATCACCTGAGGTCAGGAGTTCGAGACCAGCCTCAACATGGAGAAACTCCATCTCTACTATAAGTACAAAATTAGCCGGGCGTGCTGGCGCATGCCTGTAATCACAGATACTTGGGAGGCTGATGCAGGAGAATTGCTTGAACCTGGGAAGCAGAGGTTGTGGTGAGCTGAGATCACACCGTTGCACTCCAGCCTGGGCAACGAGAGCGAAACTCCGTCTCAAAAAAAACAAAAACACAGTGGGGCAAAAATGTTTTCAGCTGACTATAGATAGTAAATAAATAAAACCTTACAAAACTCTCTTAAAAGAGGATATTGAATATAAGCTATTATTATTTAGCAGGTAAATGAAGAGAGTCCAAAATGAGAATAAAGAACACAGACTTTGGTATCTGGCACAGCTACTAGCTTCAAATCTTAACTGTGCCACGTACAACTAGCCACGTGCCTTTGTGTGTATATTGTATCTCTTTAAAACTAAATTGACTCATTTGTAAAACGGGAAAATCATAGAAAGGCAGGGTTATTGTGAAGATTAAGTGAGATGATACACGCAAGGCAATGGCACAAAACCTGGAATATAGTCAAAGCTCAATAAATGTGAGCTTTCACAATGGTATTCTCTACCTTAACAGGTAGCAGTTTTTTATTGATTACTACCTGTGTTGGGTGCATTCACACAGCTTATAATCATCAGAAACTTCCACCCGCATCTTGCTTCTTCTCTCTGTTGTTACTCAGATGATCAGGGATGACTTCTTTTAGCTATCAATTGACCTGTCTTTAATAGGTGTTGTATTACCCTATTACCTGCTGCTTCTAACATGCTTTGGATTGGGCAACCAGATTAACTGAATCTGTTGAAATTCTCTCAAATTACGGAGTAGTGCTTTGGTTTTGGACATAAGAGGCTTTTACTCTTTCTTCAGGTTCCGAGTAAAGTGTGATAAAGAGGAGGGCCTTATTCCGCAAAAGAATAAAATATGTTAAGGGCTGTTAAATTGTATTCTACCTCTTCTCCTAGCCTCTTTCAAAAGAAGAGGTAAAACATCTGGCGTCAAGAAGAACAAATGCAATACCATTAAAGAATGATAAACAGAATCAGAGCCAGAGAAGGTAGGAGGAAGATAATGTACTAACCACTGAGACAATTGTAGTTGTTGTGATCTTAACATGCAAACTGGCACAAAGCCTCTTGGCAGCAAGGCAAAAGGAAAATATGTTCAATGATATAGTCCTGCTATCGGAAAAAAAGGAAGCACTCTGATTTTTTGGAAGGATAAAGCTTTATGTGGGACCATATATAAAAGCACCCAATTTTTTTACATTTCCCTAATAGACAATGTCCTTGGCAAGCAATTGGGGTTATGCAATATAAAATATAGGTGACCTTTGACTTTTTCATCTTTAGTTCTCATATTGCCTCCACCTCTGAGGCAGTTAGTTTAGCTTTCAATCTGTTCCATCTATTGCCATCGTTCTAGTCTGTGCTCTTGACCCCTACTAATGAGGTTACAATTAACACCCCATTGGTCTCCTTGCATCTGTTTCTCCTGTTCACCAATTTACCTTTTACATTGCCACCAGAAGGATGTGCCTAAACCAATATGCTCAGCAAATCACAGAAGAGTTCAAATACCATTAGCTACTCCTAGCAACCTCTAGAGGAAGTCCAAACTTTTCAGATGCCTTATAATCTGATTATATGCCACATTTTATAAACTATTACTCCCCATTCCTAACCTTCCAACCCAACTATCTTTCTCATCAGTCTCTTGACGACGTCACGGTCCTTCCTCTTTCTACTCCTTTGCTCCCATGGTTTCTCTGTCCTGAAATCCGCCCCCCCTCCTAACCACCAACTCCTTACCACCTATCCAAATCTTAACTCTCCTTTAAGGTCCAGCTCAGTTCCTCCTTGGAAGCCTTCCTACCAACTTGGGTTCATGTTTCTCTCTCTCTTCTTGTACCACCCTCTGTGCCAATGGATGTGTGTTCCATAGACCTCTGAGGGTTCCTGACCTTTTTGGGGGACCTGCAGGGTCAAAACCATTTTTATAATACTAAGATGCTATTTGCCTTTCTAACTGCATTATCATATGCAGTGATGGTGCAAAAGTCATGGTGGGTAAAACTGCCAGCACCTTAGCACAATTCCACACTGGCACCAGACTGGACGAGCAGGCATTCTTCACCACCACATGCTCACAGTGAAAAAAACAAGTTGTCACTTCCCTTAAGAATGTTCTTGATGGAGCAGTAGTAAGTACTAACTTTACTAAATCTTGAGTGTTGAGTAAATGTCTTTTTAATATTCTGTGGGAAGAAATGGAAGTACCCATTCAGCACTTCCGCTGAACACAGAAGTATGATGATTGTCTCAAGGGAAAGGGATTGCAGGATTTTTAAGTTGTGCGTTCGTTAAAACTGCCTTTTTTTTTTTTTTCTCACAGAATACCATTTTTACTTGACAGATGACTGACACAAAATTTGGTTGCACAGACGAATATTTAGCAGATACTTTCCCGAAAATGAACAACATGCAACTGTCATTTCAAGGAAAACAACTGACAACATTTACTGTTAGTGACAAAATACAAGTTTTCAACCAAATATTAGAATTTAGGACAATTAAATTCACCACTGTGAATTTGACAGCTTCCTAATAGTCAATGACTTTTCTGTTGAGACTGAAGGTAATGTTAACAAATGTGATTTTTTCATATCCTATAATGAAATGAGTAAACATTTGTAAAATCTACTTAACTTAGTGAATCGATACCTCCCAACTGACCTAAGCATGGTGGCAAAAATCATGCTTGGGTGAAGGTCCTTTCAAAACGCAAGGCAAGTTTTTCATGTAGGGAAAATTCATTAATACAGTTTCAACATTCCACATTGCAACCAACCTTTATAAACTACCACTTGTTGAGTTTTATTGTGGAATCCGAGAACATCCTCAATTATCTGAAAAGGCTTTAAAATACGCTTCCTTTTTCTGACTACTTGTCTATGTAAGACTGAATCATCTTCGTGTACTTCAACCAAAACAATATATTGCAACTTTTAAGTGCAGAAGCAGATATAAGAATCCAGCTGTCTTTTCTTAAAGAGATCTGCAAAATGTACAAAAAATGACACCCTTCTATTTTGTAAGAGTTATTCTGCATATTTATATTAATGTGTATTGGTTGTATTTACATGAATACATATTTTTTAAATTTCTCAGTTTTAAGTTCTAATTAGTAGATATCAACAGATAAATCCACATTAAAAAGAAAACTCTGAGATTGATACTTTTCTATTTAGAGTGTGAAGTGTAAGAATATTAAAAATTTAGAACTGGTTTTTTATACCACTTTGACTCTTAATTTTACATCATGTTATAATAGTATAATACATATATGTCATGTATTTTTACATACATATAACATCATCTTAATGGGAATATAACACTGAAGGAAAAAATACTTACTTTTAATCTATAACACCTAAGAAAGTGAGCCAACAGATTATTGAATTGACCTGAGGTAACATGTAAAAGTATTTAAGAAAACCATTTTATTCAAGTTTTATAATTAGGTGGTAACAGACTAAGTCTGTTTCAGAAAATTCACGACTCCATTCCATCCAAATGCAGTTGTCAGTTTCTATATTCTATTAACATTTTAAATTGTATTCTATTGAAGAAAAGTATTTCCCTCCTATCTTTGTACATGCAGTTCCCTCTTCCTAGAATCTCCTTTACTCCCTTTCTTCTTCATAGAGATTTTCCCTCGCAGCTAGCTTAGGTTTACTCCTTATATGCTCACAGCACACCCTGTACTTCTCCTTAAATGTCACTTCTCACAACTTTAATTGTCGAGTTATTTGTGTAATTATTTGATTAATGTCTGTCTTTCTCACTGGAATATATGCCTCAAAGGGATATAGACTGTGCCATCCTATTAGTGATATTTCCCAACAGTATCTGCTCAACAGGGCTATGGGAACATTAAATGGATAAATATTATTAAATAAACTGAAATTAATTAACCCTTTATCCTGTGACATTCTGTAACGTGGCAGATAAATTAACAGGGGAAGAAAATTCCATTACACATCATAGAAGAAATAAATAAATCTGATTTTTATTTTTAAAGGAATTATTTAGAGAACAGCTCAGTGGGTGGCAAAAGTGGTAATGGGAAGACTATGAGTCCAGGGAAGAAAGGTGGAGCCTACCTGAGGAGGTTAGCAATGGAGATGAGAAGTAAGCGACAGATTGAAGCTATAATTTGTACTTAGAATCAGCAGACCCTGTTAATTAACTGGATGGGGCTGAGAGAGCCTCAGTTATCAATAGGGTGTCAAAGAGCCTCAGGTTTCTGGCTTGAGCAGCTGAAAGGATGATGATTACATTTATCAACATTCAGAGAACTGAAAGAGAAAAAAGACTAGGAGGGAAAGACTAAGTCCCCGAGGTTTCTATGTGGCAGTATCAGCATGCAGGGCTGAGAGGAAAGATTTAAGAAAAGGATAAACTTGGGAGTTGTCAACATAGAGCTCGTCATGGAAGCTGAGGAAGTGAGTGTGAGAAGGAGAGAGAGTGAGTGAGAAAAGATGAGTGGGACTCAGCTCTGAGGAATCTAAGGGATAGGAAGTGCTTGGGTGACATAGGGCAGGAAGTGAAACGCAGAGAAGTGGCCAGAAAGAGAAACGGGCAATGTAAGATTATCTTTGATTCGCTTCTCCCTCACCTCCAACTCTCCTTTCCATATTCCCTGCTTCTGCCCAGTCCCCACCAGGACTATTATGGTCATCTCCTACCTGGACTGCCTGCACGTTGCTTCTCCCCCAGTTCATCAAACATCCTCCCACCAGAATACTCTCTCTGCAGTGGTGCTTTCCAACACAGTAGTCATGAGCCACACATGGCTACTGAAATTATATGAATAAGAATTAATAGAATTCAGTTCTTTGGCCTCAATAGCTGCATCACAAGTTGTCTCCATACCCAAGAGTGGTCAGTGGCTATTGTGTTAGCACAGAGACAGAACATTTCCACCGTGAGATAAGGTTCTGTTGGACAGCACTGCTACAGCGCTGCTTTCTCTCTTCAGCTCAAAAGCCCAAACTCTTTAGTCCAACATTTCTACATTCCACATTATCTTTCCAACATCCTCTCCTCTCACTTCCCAAGATCAGCTCTAGGCTCAATGCAAACTGGGTACACCCCACTCATTTCCATCTTCATTGATATGTTCATGTAATGCTATTTGGACACCCTCCTGTAATACATCCACTGTGATAGTTATGTATCAGCTTGGCTAGGCTATCGTACTCGTTTATTATGCAGTGAAACACTAATCGAGGTGTTGCTGTAAAGGTATTTTGTAGATGTGGTTAACATCCAGAATCAGGTGACTTTCAAGTAAAGGAGATTATTCTCTATTATCTGTGTGGGCGTTATCCAGAGGTCAGTCAAAAGAACTGGTAAAATCCCGATTGAGCTAGATTCTGGCACAGATTTCAGTATCTACCAAAATGTAGTCTTCAAGGTTGAGCTACATACCATTTCCTTCAAAAATACAAACCTGATTTTATATATATATACACACACACATATGTATATGTACACATATATGTGTGTATGTGTACACATATATGTGTATATATGTATTTTTTGTAGATAAATATGTATATGTACACGTATATGTGTGTATATATGTATATATGTGTGTGGTGTGTGTGTGTATACATGTATTTATAATTTTTTTTTTTTTTGGTAGAGATAAGGTCTCATTATGTTGCCCAGGCTGGTTTTGAACTCCTGAGCTCAAGCAATTCTCTTATCTAGCCCTCCCAAAATGCTAGGATTATAGGCATCCAGCCCAGACCTGATTTTTCTAAGGCAATGATTCTTAAACCCGGGTGTACATTATAGTCATCTTTTAAATGTTATATAAATACAGTCAGGTTCTACTAAGACCAAGATAAGCACATGAAAGTGGAGCTTGGGCCTTCATATCTCAAAAGCACGATCTAGGTAATTCTGATGCACAGCCAGGGTTGAGAACTACAGCCCTAACTGAATTCCTCTAGCACTTCCTAAGTGCCTAACAGAACTCATCAACACACTGCCTTATAGTCTTTCATTTAATCAACCAACCAGCATCAACTGCACAACTAACATTTGTCAGACAATAAGACAATGCAGGAGACTGAGGTGAACAGTATGCCCACTCTTGGCCCTGTGGGTAAATGCTGAGATAGACTGCTTTGTATTTCTCTAAGCGTATTGATTAATATATACTGAATGAAAATTTTACTCCAAAATTTAGTGAAGCTAATAGTGGCTTATTCAGAATAGTACATAACTTAAATAGTCTATTTCTAGTTCACTGAAAATTATATAACATGTGTAAGTGCTCAACATATTTATTGATAGGTTGTGCTGTCGGTATTTTATAATATTGCTGGGTATGATTAATTCTCAACCTGTTGATAATTTGGTAGGTACTGAAGTGTCTGTAACTGTACTTTCTCAGGGGCACAAGTCATCAAGGCTCTTGCCTGATCTTCTAAGAAGAATAGAACTAATTCCTGATGCCAAAACACTCTGATTTCATTTGAAAGGGAATGACACAGGGTATGGCAGGGCTGAGTAACGTAGGGCTGTGGCCTTTTCAATCCTAGCTAGCCCTTTCCCTGTAATGTGCTTGGCCAACTACAAGCATCCATAAGTGTTAGATAAGACTATTCAGTATATTATTATGAACATCATTTTAAGATAGCTAAAATGTTTCTCAGTCACCATGCAGTCGCTGAACAACACCCCAGTGAGGACATCTACTGCTGATCTTTCCGCTTTTTATATATGAGGAAACAGGTTCTAAAAGGAAAAGTGACTTGTCCACAGGTGCCTGAGAGCAGGGTTGCATGGAAAGATAGGGCTTCTAATTCCCTGAAGTCCATCTTATGTTCAACTTCCTAGGAGGGGAACCTTTAAAATGGCTTTCACCTACAAAAAAGGAAAATTCAAAATAAGTAAAAACACTTCCAAAGTCTCAGAAGTCCCTCATCTAATTCACCTCTTTTTAACCTTCTTCCTTCATATTTCACAGATAGTATATTTGCTTTTTAAAAAAACTTAAGACAGACGAAAGTACATGAAATGGTAGTGACACCATTAGCATCACTGAATGATCTGTCAAAATTTTCATTATTTGTTTTTATTTTAAGGAAGTCAGGAAAAAAATCTACAATTTTTTTCCACACATCCTGCTAAAATCAAAACACACAAATTTGCAATCAAATTTTATTCCAGCTACAAGTATGGTCTTGACTTGATATATTATAATACATGCTAATATCCTAAAGATCCATATTATTGGTTTGCCCATTATAATTAATGAAGATGCTGTTCGGGAGTTATTATAATCCGTCCGGTCATATTATTCCACATTTCGAAGAGTGACTCGGAAGAAGGAGCTGTAAATGCTTTTTCCTTTTCAAGGAGCCATTAAGAGTTTTCTGGGTAAAAGCATATTTATAGTTTCTTACCAGAGACAGACTTGAGGAATACATTTGAGACTCATAGTAAAAATGCACTTTATTATTATTAAAATAAGGAAAGCTACAGTTAACTAATGGGACCTCAGAAATAAAAAGATTTCAAATCATCTTTCCAAAGCCCTTCAGTCTTCCAAATTAATCAAGAGTTCAAAATACCGGAGGGATGGCAGACGCTGAAATCCCACTGGTCTCTCCTTTTCAATATTCTGGGAATCTTGTGAATTCATATCGTGTGTACATTCCCACCAAGTTCTGTCTTTCTCTTTAAATTTTTATTACAACATTTTACATCCATGCTGCTTTTTAGGTCATGAGACAATGAGGTTATTTGCCAGCAAACTCTCAACTTTAACTCAATTATTTTGCTTCTGTGGCTTTCCTGGCCATTATTGTGATTATGCTTCTAGATGACTTATAATCAAATGAGTTCCATGGTAAATACTGATATTACATCTTTGTTCAGAATGCCCAGACCTCCCTGCTTTCCTCACCCATGTTTTTGTCAAATTAATTCTGACATTCCCCAGATAACAGATAGCTTGCTGAATTTCAAATGTGATACTTTGTGGGGTGGGAATTCACAAGACATTTTACAGCTAAGGATTTCTGGAAATACTGGAATAAAACCAGGTAGAATAAATACTGTTATATGGAGAAAGGAATTACATCATTTGGCTGCTGATAATATGTTACATGAGGAAAAAAACAAAAAAGGAGCAATGCAGATACATGAACGAACTGCATAAAACTCAGTGGGGTGAGACGTCACAGAAACCTCCTTTTCCCTCATTCCCCACTTTCTATCAGTTACCAAGTCAATCAATTAGAAATTGCCAATTGCCATGTCCCACTGACATGGCCTGGTTCAGGCATTCATCATCTCCATGCTAGATTGTTATCCATTTCATCTGTATTTCATCTCCTCCAAGGTGTGAGGTATTTTAATTATGAGAACGTCTTTCTACTGAAATGAAATCTAGTTGCTCATATATACCTCATGGCTCTTAATGCTACATTTTGCAATGCCATCCACCAATTACTCTTGATAAATATTGAAATGTTGCTGTCATGTTCTTGCCTAAATATCAGGATCTTCCACCATGCTGATCATTCCCTCTCAACATGCTCCCCTTTAAAGTCAGCACTCAGAACGGGAGGTAGCTTTACCAATACTGAGCAGGAAAAGCCGAGTATTTCCTTTATTCTGAACACAGGTACAAACGCAACCTAGATTTTCATTAACCTTTTGACATTGTTATCACATGCTCAATTCACATGGAGCTTCATTAACCAAATACCCAGTCATTTCATGTGATCCATCATTATTCTCTGCTCTTATGCTCTTTACTTAAATAGCTGATTACTTAAACAGCTGATATTTATTAATTAGGGGCAGGCATTTACTTTAATTCATATTGATTTTTGTCTCCTCTAGAAATTGATTTTCATCCATTATTCCACAGTTTTAAGAACAATTGCCCAGATAAGCATGCTGTCATCAGGCACACATTTCTTCATTTTGTACTTAAATACATTTTTTTCCACACATCTTGCTAAAATCAAAACACACAAAAATATCTGTGGTGCTCTCCTATTCTGTCAGTCTAATAACCTCCATTAAAAAAAAGTAATGTATTCATTTTGGGATGACTTATTTTATTGAACTCATCATGTTGGCTCCTAATGACCTTTTTTCTAATATTCATCTTAAACATCTCATTCTGGAATATGGAGATTAGTGCTCCAGCTCCAGTGTCTCCATTTATGAGAATTTAGCCTATGCCCAACTTCTACCCTAACTTCACCCCTTTTTGAGAACTGTCACATTTGCCCCACTAGGTTCTGGCAGCTGTCCCAGTCCCTGTATCACCTCGAGACGACCGCTGCACTTCCCAAAGCAAATCGACAAGTGCTTTTAATGCCCTGGTTAACTCATTTGGAACAATTATACTCCTTTCTAAAATATTCTTGGGCAGCATGAGCTTCTGTAGACTTCACCAGACCTTTAACCATTATCAATCTAAAGTTCACTTTCAGAAAAGACAAAAGCAATATAGAAGCTAGTAAGCTGTTTTCTCATGCATCTCATACAGTTAAATTGACTTCCTTAAACTGTGGGCCAACCACTGCTTCTTCATCATCTCACATAACTCAAAAATCAATCAATCTCTCTGATCATGCTAAGCATTTTTTCACAAGTCTGGACTCACTGAGGACTTTCACTTTACACTCACATTTTTTGCTAAGAATGGAAAAAATAAAAGATTAGAGTGTTCAAGAGGATTATTAGTACAGAATGATCATTTGTTAGCCTTCTGAGTTAAATTGGCTTTAGCAGGTCTTGTCTGACCGGGCCCAGCAACTTAATCACCATTTATGACTGTTTCTCTGAGAAAATAACATTCTATATTCCAAAGAAGTGACTCTGAAAAAATTTCTAAATGACATCTTCGCATGTTGAACTGCTTCACTTTTGCTCATACTCCCCAATCCTAACAAATCCATGAATTTAGCTTTTGAATCAGCCACATGGAGCAAATAAATATTCCTCCATATTCAGACAAAAATGCACATTCCATCACCTTCTGTTCTTGAATGCACAAAAAGCTTTTAACCTTGAAATGCCATGTGAATTCCTACCACAGCAAATGGGCCAACTTAGCAATTCTTACTAGTCAGTTTATCTCTGATCTCATTTCCCCCTTTTCAGAGTCCTTTTGCCAAAGTAATGTTCCTTTGTTTGGTTTTATTTTTTGGTTGAGTTTCTTTTCTTTTTTAGTTTGGCAAGCTTAGGGCCAAAGACACAAGGCAAAGTCATCGTATTTCTTTGTTTATAGAAGGCAAAAGAGTGTAAGTTCAAGTGAAAAAATGCTTGCTTGACTTATTAAAATGCCTTATTCCCAGACTTTCTGATCCTGAAGATCTGGAAGTCTGTGGGCAGACCTTGGGACTTTAGTTGGGTTTCTGGAATTAGCCAGAAAGGTCTTGGATTGAGCATAAAATAGACCAAATATTTCTCAGTAGCCCCAACACCAATTCAGTTGCTTCAGAAATAACCAAAACAAAGTCTGGACTACTCAGGGGGGGAAAAGAAAGGTGAAAATAGATCTTTGAACCCACTTTGAGACAAAACCTGCAAGCAAAAATTTGTAGACTTGTGGGCAGCTGGCTCTGATTCTCTCATAACTTTCACACCTCAGGGCAAAGAAGATTAATGTTCTTTTCCCAAGCGCCACTTCTAGACCATTACTCCTCAATGTTCTTGGAAGAAAATTCATTTCAGGTCCATGTGAATAGAATACAACCCCAAAGCTTCCTCAAGTCTATCATTTCCAAATTCCCAGCTGCTGCTCCTGGTTCACTGAAATTCTGATTCCAGGCTCACATGTTCTTCTTCACTGTGTGTCCTTCATCAGACCAGGACCTATGCATCCAGAGACACGACATGACCAATGCACTCTGGTCCCTCAGTAGCCTCACTTCTTACTGCCAATCACCTTCTCCCTTTCATGCAGTAATGCCATAGTCCTACCCTGGCCCTTGCCATCCTGAAAAATTCAAGAAGCATTTATTTAAGAAATATTCAAAAAGCACTTATTTAAGAATCCCTCTTTCTAACCACAACTCTATCACCTATTCATTTCACAAGACCCCAGGGGCCCCTTGACTTTTTCTAATCAATCTGCCGACCCTCTTCTTCCTTCTCTTCCCTTCCATCTTTAGGGCCACATTCCAGAGCTCACTGTTTCAGTGACATCTTGCCAATACTGTACTCTCCATAATGCCCATCTACAAAGCCCCAACTCTGGCTGAAGGCTGCTATCTGCATTCTCGCTGTCTGAATGATGTTGGAGAAAGCCACACAGCAGGGCAGTGCGGTAGGACCATAAATTCAGGATCGTCAGCCCCACACAGGCCCTGGCCCCAGCTCAGAAAGCCTAGAACTTTTTCCAGGTTTCTCCAGTTAGCCTGCTCTCTCTCTCTCCAAATTGGTTAAATCAAACTGTATCTATTCCACACTTGCTCCGTAAAGCTGGACTTGAATGGGAAAAACACACAACCACCCAACCTTGACCATGATCACCACCCTTGAGTAGGCTTTCATCACTGGAAGCAATGACATTCCATTTCCCCAGTGCATTCACTTTCCCACTCTTCCAGATGAGTATCTCATCCCTTTCTCCTCTCTTCAGATCCCCTTTCCCTCAATCTTAGCTAATGCCTTGCTTTCCATTTCACTGGTAAATGAAAACCAATCACAAAAAAGATTCAGCAATCTTCCACTATCAAATCTATTGAACTAATTTCACCTGTGTCCCAATATGCTGGCTTCCCTCTTCCTTCTAAGAAGGAACAGACCCTACAGTTATGGCCAATCCCTCCACTTGCAGATGGGATTCCCTTCTTGCCCTCTCAGGGACATTATTCCAGTAATTCTTCCCTCTCACTCTTGTGTCATCAGATTTTCTCTCCCTACTGAACTGCTCCCACTACCTGACAAACAGTAATTCCTGCCATCTTAAAACTCTCTTCACAGTAATCATATATATATGTAATTTATATATATATATAAATAAATATATATATATATTTATACACACACACACACACACACACAAAAGTGTTACCTAAATTCTCTGTATCCAGTTCCTCTTCTTCCATTCTGTTTTGAATCCTTTCTAATAAGGTTTGGATTCTACCACTCAACCCAAACCCTTCCTGTCATGGTCTTTTCCCTGTTGTTAAATACAATGGTCAATTCTGCATCACCATCAGAATTTGGTCATTCCTTCCTACTTTATACTTTCTTCACCTGGCTTCCAAAGCACTTCACTTTCCTCCCACCTCACTGGCTCCTCCTGGCTCAGCCTGTCCTGCTGATTTTTCCTCATCTCCGTGACCTGTAAACACTGGTGCCCCCCGGCTCAGTCCAGTATCTCCTCTCTATTCTATCTCACTGCTTTCCTCGCTGCTCTCATTCAGTCCCATGGCTTTAAACATCACCTGTGTGCTGACAACTCTCAGATCGGGAGTTGGGTCCCCCTCTTTAACTCTTACTCCAGGTTCATATATCCCACTGTAAACTGACATCTCCACCTGAATGTCTCAAACTTTACATATCCAAAACAGAATTTTGATTTTTCTCCTGTATATCCTGTCCTTAAACTGCTCCTTCCACAGTCTCCTGGATCAAAACCTTGGAGTCATTCCTTGATTGCTCTTTCTCACATTTGATCTACCAACAAATTCTATTGCTTCTACCCTCAGAATGTATTCAGAATTTGAGTATGTCCCTCTACCACCATAATAACACTCAGGACCAACCCACCACCATCTCTCCCTTGGATACCTGAGATAGTCTAATAGGTCTCTCTGCCCCTGCTGTGCTCCTCCATAATCTATTCTCAGGACAGTCCAAGGGATCCTATGAAAACAGGTCAGTTCAGGTTGCTCCTCTGCTCAAAATCTGCCAGTTTACTCTCCAAAGGCTCACCCTCAAATGACTTCCCAACTCAGAGTAAAACCAAAGTCTTTACAATGGCCTATGAAGTCCTCATATCTATTATTCTCTCGATCTTTCTACTCCAGTCACAGTGTTCTTCCATATCCTTAAATGTATCTAACCAACTCTCCTACCTTGAGGCCTCTGCTTATGCTACTCCTTCTGCCAGGAAAGCTCTTCCTCCAGATTTCCAAAGCGCCTGCTCCAGCAGCACCTTGAGGTTTTTTCACTTGGCAACTTCTCAGTGAGATATTCCCTAAACACCCTACTTAAAACTGTCACCCCCCACTCCACATACACACACATAATCCCTACTTTTTCTCTAAAGGATTATCTCACGTTTATTTTGTGTTTTATGTCTCCCCCATCAAAATGTTAGCTCCACAAGTGCAGGGATTTTTTTTTCTGTTTCTTCACCTAAAATAGTAGATATCGAATGAATATTTTAGTAAACTAATATTTTAACTCTTCCTTGGGATCACATGTGTTTTCATATGGTTGAAGATAATCAAACTGAATTTCAGGGAATCAAAAATATTTTTCTATAAAGTAGTATCTTCCCTCAAAGAGTCAGTTACACAAAATCTCAAAGGGGGATAATTACTCTTCAGACTTCCTTCTCTCTGTGTACCTATGATGCTTAATTAATGGGACATATATTTGTTCTCCTTTAATCTTCATCTTCCTGAGTCTATTTTTCTATTTAGCCTTTCTAAATTCTGTGGTTGCTCATCATCTTCCCTAATTTATCCTATTATAAACCTAATACTCTTTTGCCATCCCAAATTCTTACTACTTATTCCAAATTTCGTAGAGACTAAGCAATGAAAAACATCCTCGGTTGGCATGAGATCAGAGGCAGTGGGAATCTTCCAGCTTCTCAAGTCAGTAGGGTTATATATAAACCTTGAGTTCTAGAAAGGCTGGAAAATGGGGGTATTACTAGTCAGTCTCAGATCATAAAACATAATTCCTTGGCTTTCTCTTTTCTTCCTTGTGTTTTCGTGTTGACCACAACCTGATTTCTATCCATGGCAGTATCTTTGCTTGCTGCAAGCAGATTCACCACTGCTAGATCAGAATCTTTTCCCACATCCCATCCCTCAGCCCATGTGTACTCAGGCAACTGGCCCATCTGAGTTCCTGGGTCAGTGTCAGCTGAGTCAGGGTTTCTAGAAATAGCCTTGACCATTACTGCTCCCCCTACATCTCCAGTTATTTTTTTTCAACTCCTTGGGGCTTGGAATCAACCTGGGGTCTAACGGGCCCGCCATGACTGCCCCTTAGATCTCCTTTGCTCTTAACCAGACCTGGGATTGGGCAAACTGGGGGGAAGTGTGGGATATCCTGCATGCAACTACGTTGCAGAACAACATTTATCTGCTCCATCACCATGTGGACACCTCCCCATCCTCAGTTTGAATCACACGGCCTATTTCTGCACTCTCTACTTTTAAGACTGAACTCTACAAGGTTATCTGAGTCTCTGGTACTCAGTTACCAGCCTCACTTTAACCGATTCCCCTCCCCAGAGTAATCACGTACCTAATTTATTTTCTTCCATGTACCCAAATGATAGTCACCATTCACATAGTTCCAGAACATCTGGCTATGCCACCATTTTCCTGACTACATCCTCCTTGAACTAACTGCTTTCAAGGTAACAATGGATGAGTTATGCTTATCAATATATTGAACAAATAATGTCAGAGACAGTAACAATGTTGGAAAAAACAAAACAGTGTGGGAAAATGTTCATGATAAAATGTTAATGAAACAAGTTATCAAACAGATTTCATTGTGCTTAAACAAAAAACTGAACCAGGATTGAGACAGTTTCCCACCACAGCAAGATCATCAAGTTACTTTCTAATGCTAGTATTTGCCGGGTCCCTTTTACCTGGACTCTCACCCACACACCCACCTTACCTTGGAGTGTGTCTATGTCAGTTTCTAGTTTCAACACATTCCCAGCTCCTCATAAGCTTTGGGGTAGCAAGAACACACGCACCTTATGTTCACTTCTCTGTTTACCACTCACCATTTTTGCATAGTTTGGCTAAACTTATTTGCCTCAGTCTGCAAAGTGGAGCAGGAGCTGGAGAAGACAACACAAATATGTAGGTGCCAGGTAATCAATGGACAAACTCTGCAGCAAGCGAGAGAAGAAGCCAGTGAAGATGTGCCAAGAGCAAGGCAGGCTGTGGCCTCCAGGCCATGTGGGAGGTTCACAGCAGCATTTATTTCACTGTGATTTACGCACCCTATATATACAGCAGTGCTGGCTTTACCCAACTAGTCACATTAGAGACACCTGAGCTGTGAAGGAAAACTTGAATGTGCTTATGATGCCAGCGACCAAGACTATTCAACTGGCAATGTTCTCTCAGGCCTCGTTTCAAAGGAAAGAAAAACATAAATTCTGAAGGAAATGAACTAATAATGATAAGCATTTTAGTCTCCCTGTTAGCCAAACTCTATAAATACACCCCATTGTATAAAAACACTAGGCTCTTGATCCTTCTAAAATCTGAACTATTTGAGGATAAGGCCCGAGTAAACATGAACTAGGCTTTGCTTTCTTTCGGTTCAACTCCGCAAACTGCAGTTGGACCTTCCAAAATGCCAGATGGAGAAAAATAGAATATTGATTTTTCAGCTCCTTTTATTCCTCTTTTCAGTCTTTTTTCAATTTTGCTTTGCCTTTGGATTCTTTCTGCTCCCAGGTGTGTACTGTGACACCCATTTCTGATTTTAAAATGTGGCTTGAATCAACTTACCTGATTTTGTCCTGGCATTTGCCTGCCTATACAATGGGAGCCACTCATTTTCATTGACGCTGTAAGCTTCTCTCTACAAAAAGAGCTGACCTTAAATATAATGCTTGATTCCCCTGGGCACCCTATTCTCAAGGCACCACTTCTACACCTTCTGTTTGTTTACCATGGAGACAGCAGTTTATGTTTACTGTGGAACTGGGAGTATGCTGGTTAAGCTGATGCTAAGGAGAAAACACAAGCAGTTACACAAAGAAGTGGCCTTAATGAGCATCAGATGTGTGAAAATCTATGAAGCACAAGAAAATCCCAGATTCTCTCCTGAACATGTTATGAACCCATAACTAGAGAAAGATAATAGCCAGGATATAGAAATCTGGTATCAACCACACATACAGGACTGTGTGATTAACAGTTTCCAATGCCATCACTGCAGTCTAACAATATGACTCAACGGTAATTCTGTAACCATGAGAGTGAAAAATAAAAAAGTGGGGATTTAGCCTAAGAATCTCCTTCCAGCTTGGGTGTTCTCAGATTCACTGTGAAAACAAGTCTTTCAATAAGGTAAATGTATTCTGTGAGCCTGGAGTTCCACCCCTGGTCGTTCTAGCTTAGACTAGCTGTCTTCTTCCACTTTGAAAAGGAAAATGTGGTACTCAAGAAGTTAATGCTGAAGGTGGAGGAAGATTATCGGTGTATCTGCCTCATCTGTGGCAACAACACAGCAGAGACTTGCCGCTCTGCAACACTGCAATACACTCAAGGTTGTTCCTGAGGAAAATACTTTTATTTTCACATAGGAAATTGGTGTGAACCATGTATAGGTTTACCAGGCGCACCAACACCTTGTTGCACACATTTTTTTTTAGATTAGATATGTTGCTTTAAGAGTATCAACAAAAGGAGACAAAAACAAAACAACAAAAAAAGGCAGCTTCATGAGTGTCTACCAGTATTATACTCAAATGTGAAATGTCTGTGTCAATTCTGCTTTCGGTCTCTAACTGCAAAAGTCAGAAAAACCACAAAATTGCTCTGCTACTTTAAGATGCAGGAATATTGGTGGGCATTCACAGTTTCCCTTTACCAGAAATCTTATTGAATATAATAGGAAAGTCGTTGAATACTATGTCTTTCTATTATATCCAGGTGATTTTCACAGTAGGCAATCTGCTAGTACACCACAGGAGTCCGACACTTTGAAATAAAACGGCATTGTGGATACAGTTTTATGTACCATCCCTTTTCAGTCCAGAGCACTCTGGTTTCTTTACTCTTGGTTGAATTGACTAGGCAATCCATAAAGAGTGAGCAAGAACAGAAAAAGCACATAATGAGGTTTTTTCGGGTCTTTATCAATAATACAATCGTGCTCTGCCAATTACTGGAGTGGTGATTGTATATCACACTTTGAAAACAAATAAAAAAAGATTTATGCATTCCTGAAGTGGTAGGCCATTTGCAACAGGGACAAAAATCAGGAAATGTAAGTGGATCCTGGCATGTTTCTCCTACACATCTGGTGCAATAATATGGTACATGAGTCACAGAAACAATTGTTCCCATCCCCCCCTCCAAATGAGCCTAATGTAAAAATCTATTCAGTAGTAAGGATATTTTGCACAAGGCATCCTATGTGCTTAATTTTCTTTAAACAAGGCATTAATAAAATCACAGTAGCATCTAATAAGATTTTTAATTCCTTAAGGGTAGGAACCATGGCTAATCTTTAATCAGTCCAATTTAGTGGGAGCATTTAGCTCCCTTCCTGGTAGAAACAACCAACAGAATATTCCTAGCCCTACGAGATACATGTAGGTTGTATCACTGAAAGCTCCAGGATGAAAGGGAAAGTAGACTATGTTCGCTACCAGTGACTGGCCCTGGTCAATGTACCTGTATATGCTTAGAGACTGCTTTCCAGAGTTACTAACAACAGATACTGATAGCAATGGTATCAATGAATGGAACAGGAGTTTCAGAAACAAGATGCTATTTTATTACAAAATGAATTCCCATTTAAAATTACATGAACAATATGAAGAACAAACCTATAGAGCATGATGCTGAGACAATCAAGTTTAGCAACCTATTCCCGAGAGACACCAGAGCTCTGAACGCACAGTCCCTGCCATAAGATCTATGCAGGATCTATAGCCACTGAAGGGATGCATTCATAAAAAAACTTTTATGAAAAAGTTTTTCGTAAAATTTTTTGTGAAAAATCTCTTAGCTAGCAAATACAAATTTAAGATAAAGGAGTAGTACTCACAAACTCCGGGGTTCGAAAATCATTCTGACTTTCCAGTGATCCCAAATCGGGGATAATTGTCTGTCCAAGGTTTTCCAACACTAAAAACAAATGAATGAATATATAAACAAATGAAGCACGAACTTGCACTGGCTCACATAATCCTTTACTTTTAAATCAGCAGCACCAGGTTATTAGCATTTGTAGCGCATTGACAGGTTTATATTATTTAACCCTTTCAGCTATCAGAGATATTTAAAAATCTGTAGCAGCTGTTTCATCTATTGGATCTACCAGACGATGCCAGGATTGTAGAACACTAGGTCTTAAAATTCTCTAGGCAAGGTCTACCACTGAAAATTATTTAGCTGGTACACAGCAACCAAATGTTACAAAAGTCTAGCTAAGGAACCCTTTAGTATACTGATGTTCTTTGTGCTATTACACGTCAGGGTACTGCTGTGGAGTCCCTTGGTGGGTAGCAATTTTTTCTTTCTTATTTTTTTGAGACAAGGTCTCACTCTGTCACCCAGGCTGGAGTATGTGGCACAATCACAGCTCACTGCAGCCTCGACCTCCTGGGCTCAAGTGATCCTCCCACCTCAGTCTCCCAAGTAGCTGAGACCACAGGTGTGTATTACCATGCCTGGCTAATTTAAAAACATTAAAAAACTTTTTTTTTTTTTTTGGTAGAGTTGGGGTATCCCTATGTTACCCAGGCGAATCAGTCTCGAACTCCTGGCCTCAAGCGATCCTCCTGTCTCAGCCTCTCAAAGTGCTGAGATGACAGGCATGAGCTACCATGCCTGGCTATTTTAAATCTGATAGAAATATAATGGGAGCCAGATAGAATTTACTTGGAGATACATTAAAAAAAAAAAAAAAACAGGTGAAATTAATTTTAATAACATAATTTAACCCATACTACCCTAATTATCATTTGAACATGTAATCAATGTAAAAAACTATTCATAAAATATTTTACCTTTTTTGTATTAAGTCTAGAAATCCAGTGTCTATTTTATACTCACAGCACATCTCAGTTCAGACTAGGCACATTTCAAAAGCCCAATAGCCATTTGTGATTAGTGGCTACCATATTGGACAAGTGCAGTGTTAGAGGGATAGAGAACCAAATCCAGAAGGGAGGTCATTCTGCAAGATGCTATAGTTCCATCTTGTCAACAAGTTACTGACATGAACAAAACAAATTGTTCCAGGTTAACAATCATTTGCAGCATGTGGTTCTGGACTGGATCCTGGTTTAAACCAACAAGATGTAAATAACTTTTTTTTTTTTTTTAACGTGGAAAAATTTGAATAGAATTTTTGCTATGTAATAATGTTCTGAATAAATGTAAAGAGATATTCTTAAATATTTAAGTAAACTAAAAGATTTAATGTTTAAGTTTAAATAAATATTCTCATTTATCAATAGGTTCAGCCTCTTTAACAAGTCAATGACATTAACAAGGGAGATCAAATTTAAAGAGCTCTAAAGGACATAACCACTAGCAATACAGGGTCCTCAATTGGATCCTAACTTGGACAAACCAGCTATAAAGGACTTATTTTTCAAAACTGGAGAGTTTGAGTATGGAATAAGTATAAAACTATAAAAAATTACTTTTGGCTGGGCATGATGACTCACACTTGTAAACCTAGCACTTTGGATGCCAAGGCAGGAGGAGTGCTTAAGCCCAGGAGTTTGAGACCAGCCTGGGCAATGTGGTGAGACATCTTTACAAAAACCTTCTTTATTAGCCGGGCGTGCTGGTTTGCACCTGTAGTCCCAGCTACTGAGGAGGCTGAGGTGGGAAGATTGCTTGAGCCTGGGAGGTTGAGGCTGCAGTGAGCTGTGATCATGCTGCTGCACTCTAGCCTTGGTGACAGAGTAAGATTCTGTCTCAAAAAGAAAAAATACATAATGCTTTTAATTTTATTGTGTGTGATTTATCTTGGCTTTGTAGTGACTTTTAAAAATGCATACTGTATTTTCCCTTAATCCATTAAAAGCTTTTACAGAAGAGAAGGCTGGGTTCCTACTGATCTAGAAAAATTCAGTGACCCAAAAGAAGAAATCTCAACATACATATAGGGCAGAATCAAAAGAGATCTCTACGTGATTGTTTACAAAACCAAAGTATCAGTCAATAATTCAGCCAATTCAGTTACCAAACACTTAAGTTTGGCACCTCACTAAGAAATTTAATATTTGGATTCTTTTTTTTTTTTTTTTGAGATGGAGTCTTCCTCTATTGCCCAGGCTGGAGTGCAGTGGCACAATCTCAGCTCACTGCAACCTCCACCTCCCGGGTTTAAGCAATTCTCCTGCCTTAGCCTCCCAAGTAGCTGGGACTACAGGTGCGTGCCACCACACCTGGCTAGTTTTTTTTTTTTGTATTTTTAGTAGAGAAGGGGTTTCACTATATTGGCCAGGCTGGTCTTGAACTCCTGACCTCATTATCTGCCTGCCTCGGCCTCCCAAAGTGCTGGGATTACAGATGAGAGTCACTGTTCCTGGCCTGGATTCAATTTTAGGTTCACACAGAATCTGGGGGAAAAAATACCTCACATCTTTGTATACTTAAGAACTGAAAAGAAATGCCAGAAGAAATGACAGTACAATCAAGTGATTCTAACTCTTCTGAAAAACTGAGTTCATTAGAGGACACCCTATGTGTGAACCAAAGCAGAAACAGAAAACAGATGAGATGAGCAAAGGCTTGAAGAGCTGCAACCATTGCCAAAATTAAGGTGCTTGCCTCTGAGAACTCCTGGAGGGTTATAGTAATCACTGCATAGTCTGTTACACCAAGAGAGTTGTAACATACTAAACTGGTTATTCTAGTATAACAGTTGTCCAAGATAATTACACTCCTACAGACCATCTTTAAAACTCGCTAAAATGTGCTTATATGCTAGGCTATGATAAGTGTGTTCTAAGTTGGTGTTGGGCAGCTTGCTTTACATTTGGAAGAAAAGACCTAATCTTTTTATAGTATTAAGACAGATGTTAAAGAAATTATATCCATGGTATTTATGATATTTTGGTTTTTGGCAGAACCAGCAAACAAGGAAACATAATACTGTGGGTTGGTTTTTTTTTTGTTTTTTTTTTTTACACCAGTATTATAAATCTGATGGAGTGACTTGGCACCTTATCTAGATTCCTAGATGATTAGATGCCCAATTTATCTGTTATCTAAGGTCAACATACAGAGCTGCTAAAGTTGATTTTTTTTTCTTTTTTCTAAATGAAAGGACAAGCTTAAGAAAGTATACACTCTGCCTAAAGACAGAGGAGAAACAAGATTACCCAGATGTTCTATCCAATAAACGGTATCTATGGATTTGTGAAAGAAATTAGAACTATTTATAGTTTTAGTTATTCTGCTGGTAATGGAAACAAATAGATTCACTGGTTAATGTCAATACAAAGAAAAAACTGTAAATCTGAGTGAATAAAAACAGAAATGGCTTTATTGAAACATCATCTAGGTAGAACAAAGCCACAGCTATTGCTCTCATGACCTGATAGAGTGCTGGGAAGCAAATGATTTATGAGGCCACTATGATAATTATACTCCCACTACTGAGGGGCTCTAGTTACTGTTTGATATTCTCATTTATGGTAATCTAACACAACTGAAAAAGTTCATTTCTCAGCAAAAATAAAATAGTCAAAATCAAGGTGACTCTGAGGGCCTGTATTAAAATGAGCAGAATCAGGACAAAAGTCTAAAAAGGCAAATATGTTAATTTCATTTCTTTCCTTATATAAATCATGTTTTTCTTAACGTAATATGTTGAAATGTATTTTTAGTACTGTCACTATGCCTCAGTCTTATACAGCACAAGTACTATCTTCAGTGGCATCATGATTAGTTCATTTAATTTCGGCACTTGGAACAACAGTATTCGGGACCTCTATGTTATCTGTTCATCAAAAGGCTGACTAGAAAACTAAAAACTAGTTATTCTAATATGACAAAAACCTTGGTCTTGATATGTTAGTGGGATTTTGCATGGATGCACAATGAAAGTGCAGTTCAAAATCAGGTTCAACAAACATCAAAATCCACTTTATATTTTTGCAGACACTGTTGTAAGGCCCTAGGGAAGCCAAAAAGAACCAGACAAGGTTCCGTTTTCTTGAAGAAAGAAACCTGAGACATAATTAATGTTAATTTTAGTGTCATTTCTAAGTGCCACACTAGACAGATTTATGAAGTACTGTAAGAATACTATCAACTGGATTACTATAGGTAAACATTGAATAATTGATGATTTGGGTCAAAAACAAAACACACTAAATAGCTACCTTTCCTAAATTCAATAGAATTAATTACATTAACACTTAGTGAAAAAATAAAGAGCATACTTTAAAAATTTTTATCAATGCAATTAGTACCGTGAAATTGAAGCAATAAAGTCCTTGGTGGTACCACTTCTGACTTACTTGATAGTTCAAAATGAAGGGCCCAAAAGAAATTTCTAGAGGCCCAGTCATATTAATAACACAACACTGGAAGCCTCAGCAGAAAGTTGCAGTTCACATGATTACTTGTCTACCAATCAGAAATGGAATAACTAACATCCATTGTCCCAATTGCAAAATAAAGAGAAAATCTATACAGCAAAGTTGTTTGAGACTTATATAAACTGGCCAATAAAAAGAGCCATTGTCTACAATTTCATAACTTAGACAATCCATTATCTATGAGAAAACACAAAATGATCTCAGGAAACTCATGATTAAAACCCCAAATACCTAATATGTAGTGCCCTAGGAATAAAGATAATCAGAATTAGGCATCCACAATTTATCCAACTTAGCACTAAGCATGGCAGGTGGCTGGGTCCAACAACTCATCTGTTATAGGGATTGGTTGCCATTAAAATTATCAGAGAGATAGTGAATATATACAGAGAGAGCAAGTAAAAGTATACCAGGGCCTGGCACAAAGGGCACTGGGTATAGACTAAGGGGATTGATTGGGATCAAGTTCTGATTCTGTAATTTCTTAGCTGCATGATCCCTGGCAATGCTTATTCTCAAGTTTATTTATCTAAAGCTAGTGATAACATTACTTTCTCTGGTTATCTCACAAAGTTGGGCAAAGATACAAATGACAATTCACAAGCATGTCGTAAAAAAAAAAATAAAGCACTATATAAATACAAATTAAGTTCATGTAACAGACTCAATGATATGAAGAAACGTAAACAGAAATGTACCTAGTATTTTGTGCCTGGTACTTCTAAATATCTTATTTTATTTAATCCTATTTTTGTCCCTGTTTTCACAGATGAAGAATAATTAAGGTTATTAGCTAAATGAAGTTAACCACGCAAAGTGACACAATGGGAATCTAAACCTGTCTGATTCCAAAATTGCACATCCTTTAAAATACATTAATTTGTCTCCTGAGCTGCTGTGAATAATCCAAGGAACTCCTGATGTTAGATATAAGTTGATAAGAAATTAAAATAGTATTGTATGTATAAATTTTAAAAATCAGCAAATAACTGCTTCAATATAGCCAGATAGAGATATAACAGACTAATACAATTTGGAAAAAAGAAAAAAAAGAAAAAAACAATGTAGTGAAACTTATTTATATAGCATTCACAATTAGAACTAATGGGAAAGCTCCACAGGGTAAACAGATAGAATATTCTGGCAAGTGGCTAAAGACATTCGTGTGCCAGGGATTGAGCTAGATGATGTAAGTACAGATACGAAGATAAGGAGGGTAGAGAATCTAACCTCAGGAATTCTGTGATCTAGTCAATGTATACAACTAAAGAAATGTCAAAGGAATGGCCCGTATCACCTTGTGAATGAGGATATGTTCACATATCCAGATTGGGCAGGATGTCTAGAGATCTGCCACACTGTCTTGTACCTGAAACTCTTCTTCCATTTGATAGCTACTTCTGAAAACCGGATCTCAGCATACATCTGATATTTGACCTGAATGCCAGCACTCACCAGTCATTATTCTAAAAGCAACCACATAGCTGGATCACCTGAAACCAGGAGTTCGAGACCAGCCTGGGCAATGTAGTGAAACCCTGTCTCTACAAAAAAATGCAAAAATTAGCTGGGCATGGTGGCGCATGCCTGTAATCCCAGCTACTTAGGAGGCTGAGGCACAAGAATCACTTGAACCAGGAGGCGGAGGTTGCAGTGAGCTGAGACCACGCCACTGCACTCCAGCCTCCTGAGTGACAGAGACTCTGTTTCAAAAAATAAAAATAAATATAAAAATAAATTTAAAAAGCGCCTGTAATCACAGCACTTTGGGAAGCCAGGTGGACGGATCACTTGAGGTAAGAAGTTTGACACCAGCCTGGCTAAAGTGGTGAAACCCCATTTCTATTAAAAATAAAAAAATTAGCCAGCCGTGGTGGTACATGCCTGTAATGCTAGCTACTCTGGAGGCTGAGGCAGGATAATTGCTTGACCCAGGAAGCAGAGGTTGCAGTGAGCCAAAATTGGGCCCCTGCACCCCTGCACTCCAGCCTGGGCAACCAAGTAAGACTCTATCTCAAAAACAAAACAAAATAAACAAATAAAAAAAAGAGAGTAAAAGCAACCACAAACAGGGCCCACCATTTCTCGTCACTTCGTGCTTTCCAGATTGCTGGGCCTGTTCAGTCTCACTCCCCACATCACTTCAGCTGAGTCTATTCCTGCCCGCCTGCTCCTCCTGCATCATTCTCTGGTAGTCATAATTGTTCTAAGGGGTTCCAATACCTCTCTGGTCTCAGTTTAACAGGATTTGCTATATTTTGGTAAACAATGAGGTGAGAGAAATTCTACTTCCTATATTAGCAACAGGTTGTAGGCTTGTAGAGTATAGGCCTTGTGATATTACAACAAAATTTTAAAATAGAGCCACTCAGTCATTATTAATGCAAAGAATGTTAGTAATAAAACACAAAGACAGAAGCATCGCTTTCAAGAGCATGCTGGCTGTGTATTGCTACACAGGACAATGGACTTGAATCCTAAGAGTGCTACATGGTCTAGCCCTGAGGCTCAGCCACATCACTTAACGCTAAGTCTGTTTCCTCAGCAATAAAATGCAGATTATAATGCCTACATCAGAAGGTCACTGTGGAGAATAAGCTAACTGACATATATATGAAACTGACTTGAAGACTCTTAAGTACTATATAAATATTGGCTATCACTATTTTTCACTTCAATATTTAATACGTTTTACCATCCTTTGCCTCATTAGGCACCAATTTTTCCTTCTGACTTCCACCTTGACAATCCCTGTTCTTCATTCCCTTTTAAAATATTAAAATAAATTTAAGCATAGAAGGGGATAACATTAATTCAGCAAACATTTTTGAATAACTACAACGTTCTGGGCAATGTTGGTTACTTGTTTCTAATGAAAAGAAATGTCAATCAGGAAATATCTGAATCTGGATGGATCAGTCTCTTACCCCAGTTTGTTACTGGCAAGTAAACTCAATGACTTAATATTTACATTAACAAAAAAAGTGGCAGTCTCTTCTAATCATTTCTAGAATGCAAATTCCAAATTCGAATTGATAGTTTTTGTTACAGTTCTCTGTCTTTCCCATCTATCTCAAGGCAGAAGTTTTCCCTCCCTCCCTGCACCTAGCCCACTTCTCAACAAAGATATTTCTACAATTATTCCCACTTCGGCTACTGTTTCTTAAAAAAAGAAGGAAAAAAAAGTCATTCATGAATATGTAAACTTTGTCAGGGTCAGAACATTTTTTTACTCATGGCCAGGGTCCAGTACTATACATTTGGCAATTCAG
>NW_012100287.1:368827-372119 GCF_000951045.1 Mandrillus leucophaeus | reverse complement strand
TATATCTAAGTTGTAGCATATATCAGAACTTTGTTCCTTTTTATGACGGAATAGTATTTCATTGTACAGATATACTACACTGTGTTTACCCCATTCATCTGTAGATGGACACCGAGATTGCTTCCACCTTTTGGCTATTGTGAATGATGCTGCAACGGGTACTGTTATACAAGTATCTGAGTCCCTGTTTTCAATTCTTTTGGGTGTATATCTAGGATTTGGAATTGTGGATCATACGATAATTATGTTTGCTTTTTAAGGAATTGCCAGATTGTTTTCACAATGCCTGCACCATTTTACAGTTCCATCAGCAATGTATGAGGGTTCTAATTTCTCTACATACTCACCAACACTTATTATTTTGTGTGTTCTTATTTGATTTAAAAAAAAAATAGCAGCCATCCCGGTAGGTGTAAAGTGGTATTGTGGTTTTGATTTTCACTTCCCTAATGGTGAATGCTGTTGAGCATTCCCTCATGTGCTATTAGATATCTGTACATATTCTTTGGAAAAACGTCAAAAATGCTCAAGTCCTTTGGCCATTTTCCAACTGAGTCTGTCTTTTTGTTGTGCTCAGGAGTTATTTATATATTCTGGACATTAAAGACTTATCAGGCCTTTTCCGGTTGCAGCGCCGCGCGGTTAGGTTCTCTCGTCCTCGGTCGCAGCCATGCCGTCCAAGGGCCCGCTGCAGTCGGTGCAGGTCTTGGGACGCAAGAAGACAGCCACAGCTGTGGCGCACTGCAAACGCGGCAATGGTCTCATCAAGGTGAACGGGCGGCCCCTGGAGATGATTGAGCCGCGCACGCTACAATACAAGCGGCTGGAGCCAGTTCTGCTTCTCGGCAAGGAGCGATTTGCTGGTGTGGACATCCGTGTCCGTGTGAAGGGTGGTGGTCACGTGGCCCAGATTTATGCTATCCGTCAGTCCATCTCCAAAGCCCTGGTAGCCTATTACCAGAAATATGTGGATGAGGCTTCCAAGAAGGAGATCAAAGACATCCTCATCCAGTATGACCGGACCCTGCTGGTAGGTGATCCCCGTCGCTGCGAGTCCAAAAAGTTTGGAGGCCCTGGTGCCCGTGCTCGCTACCAGAAATCCTACCGATAAGCCCATCATGACTATCAAAATTCACCTGTATAATAAACAGTTTTTGAGGAAAAAAAAAAGACTTATCAGATACCTGATTCCCAAATATTTCTCCCATTCTGAAGCTGCCGTCAATTTAATATCCCTTGATGCCCCCAAATTTTTAATTTTGTCAAGTCCTGTTATCTATTTTTAATTTTTTGTATATGTTTTTGATGTTATATCTAAGAATCCACTGCCAAATCCAAGGTCATAAAGATTTTCCTTTATGTTTTCTTTTGTTTGTTTGAGATGGAGTTTCACTCTTGTTGCCCAGGCTGGAGTGCAATGGTGCGACTTCGGCTCACCACAACCTCCGCTTTCCAGGTTCAAATGATTCTCCTGCCTCAGCCTCCTAAGTAGCTGGGATTACAGGCATGCATCACCATGCCCGGCTATTCTTTTATGTTTTCTTCATGAATTTAGCTCTTGTATTTGGGTTAATCCATTTTGAGTTAATTTCTGTGTATGACGTGAGGTGGGATTGAACTTTGTTCTTTTCGCATGTGGAAATCCAGTTGTCACAGCATCATTTATTGAAGTGACTCTTCTTTCCTCATTGAGTGTATTTGGCATCCTTTCCAAAAAGCAGTTGGGCCATAAACATGTGAGTTTATTTCTGGACTCTTGATTCTATTCCATTGGTCTATATATCTATCTGTACCCAAGACCACACTATTTCGATTAGTATAGCTTTGTCATTAAGTTTTGAAATCAGAACGCATGAATCCTCTGACTTTATTCTTTTTCAGAATTGTTTTGGCCATCTGGACCACTTGCAATCTCATATGAAATTGTGGATCTGCTTTTTCATTTCTGCAACTTTTAGCATTTAATAAACAGATTTTTTAAAACTTAGATTTACCATTAAAAATATATAGCTGAAGAGTAATGTTTTTGCCAATTTGGTATTTTAAAAGCCTGGCTTAGACAGCTAATACTCTATAAAGGACAAACAGTATTAACTGTAGAAATATGTTCCAGTAACATCTTGGAACGCTACTACTGTTGCTTCACAGTCTAACTGGTTCAGGACTCCTAAGACCCTCAGGGCTCGCAGTTCAACATTATCCTGGGTTTGCAACTGGTTATGGCTTAGCTGAAACTTGGTTCTAGTCACTGACCTGTCAGTTCCCAGATTATAGTGATTGCACATGTCCTGGGGATGAAAGAAGACACCACTTTTAAATTCCTATTGTCTTTCAGCTCAAAGCACATTTGAGTCATAACTTCATGCTTAACTTATCAGAGTAGGCCTGATTTCAAAACCAGTTTTTGCTGCCCAGAAGGAACGAGAACATAAAAATGAAAGAAAAATAAAAAACCGCTATAGGTTCACATGACCTTATCCAAAATCTGTGATGTCAAAACCTAGTGTTTCAGAATTCAGAATTTTTCAGAATTAAAAGAAAAAAACAAAACCTTTTACATGTATATATTGTCTCCACTACTAATGCATCCCCAGTGAAGTCTGGAACAGCACATCTTACCCAAACACATTCATATTTTGCAGCCAGATAATATAAATATTCATATGAGGGGGAGGACGCTAAAAATGTACATAGTCTTGTGTTGGCTGAGGTCAGATATCTACATCAAATGAATTCAGCTCTGTCAAATTTTATAACCAAATGAATTGCCAGAAAATTTTTTTCAGCACTTTATGGATGTTTGAATTCTAAGGAATTGTGAACCTGTAACAACTAAGAATATATTCAGCATCCAATAACAGATTACACAAAACCTCAGTATAGCTGCTTGTCATATACACACAGAGCAAAAGGTTGGCCAATTACCTTCGAAGGAAAAACTAACTGGCTGGAAAAGGGAAAGACCCCACAGGGTCTCATTTCCTCTAATCATCTCACAAATTGAGTATTTACCAAATCAGTATTTCCCCCAGTGATCAGCTACAAATAAACTCTAACCCAGAAAGTAAATCCTAAATTTAGATAAAAGGAAAGTCAGAACTGATATACCACTTTTAATTATCCAAATGAACAGAAAATAGTCATTAATAGCTAATATTAGCAAAGGAGCTGGGAATAAACACATATTGGCAGTGTGGGGTGGTATAAGCTTTCTGGGTAGCAATTTGGTGAGTATAGCAAAAGCTTTAAAATTATTCATACCCAGCCGGGCGTGGTGGCTCACACCTGTAAT
>NW_012100287.1:364389-367082 GCF_000951045.1 Mandrillus leucophaeus | reverse complement strand
TTTTTGACAATTGCCCACCACTACAGAAGATAAAATCTGGGGAAAAGATAGGTGTTGATCCTTCTTATCACACTGTATAGTCATTGTTTTTCTTCTCCACTAGTCCATGAGCTCCTAGAGGGCAAGCCATTGTCTTATTCAACTCTATATTCCGAGAACCTGAAACAATACCTTGCATATAATAGATGCTCAATAAATGAGAAAATAAACAAATGATGAAATTAATTATAAATTTGTCACTCCAGTACAGTTACTAGTGCTCTTCAATTCCTCAAAATGTAATTGCTTAGATAATAAGAGAGTGCTTCTATTTCCAGAACCATATTGCATTGCACTATACTGTGACACACACACAAAGCAGACTAATAACATAGTTTCCTTTCAAGACCAAATAATCATCAAATATTTGGACAATATTTATAAAAAAGGAGCCTCCCCTTCATTCTGCCCACTGCTCACTGTTCCAGCAACTCACCAAATAGGAACATGTTCTTACCAGCAGCACAAAACATTCCACAGCAGAACAAAAGGGGGAATGGACAATTCAGTGAGTTCTTGACGCTTCTCACCCTCCTACCTCTACCTTTAGTGACAACTCTGAAGATTTCTATCATCCACAAACAGCAATATTTCTGAGAAGAGTTTCAGTAAGCACAATTTCTCCACCTTGTAACATTTCCATGTTTGGTGTTGTTTCAGCTCAGCTTATGAACTCTTCCCCTATTCCCACAAGCCTCCTCTGCCCCAACAGTACGGCTCTAAAAATACATCTAGAAGTTAAACATGCGTCCTTCGGAAGAGCTGGAAACAACTATCACATTATTGATTCTCACACACAACTGCTTAATGCTTTAACCTAATGCTTTTATAGAAAAACTCGATGTACACTGCAAACCTACCAGATTCACCGTTAATTCATTAGTTCTCTTACCATCTTAAAAAATATTTATTGCAGTAACATAACATATAAGCATAAAGTTTGCCCCTTTAGCCATTTTAAACACATAATTTAGTCGCAATAATTACATTCACAATGTTGCACAGCCATCACCACTATTTCTAAAACATTTCTGATCACCCCAGAAACTCTAACCATTAAGCATGAATTCCCCATTTCTCCTACTCCTTTTCCCCCGTCCCTAGTTATCTCTAATCTTTTTTCTATCTCTATGAATTTGCCTATTTAATATATTTCATATAAACAGAGTTATACAGTATTTGTCCTTTTGTTTCTCGCTTATTTCACTTAGTATAATGTTTTCAAGTTATATCTAAGTTGTAGCATATATCAGAACTTTGTTCCTTTTTATGACGGAATAGTATTTCATTGTACAGATATACTACACTGTGTTTACCCCATTCATCTGTAGATGGACACCGAGATTGCTTCCACCTTTTGGCTATTGTGAATGATGCTGCAACGGGTACTGTTATACAAGTATCTGAGTCCCTGTTTTCAATTCTTTTGGGTGTATATCTAGGATTTGGAATTGTGGATCATACGATAATTATGTTTGCTTTTTAAGGAATTGCCAGATTGTTTTCACAATGCCTGCACCATTTTACAGTTCCATCAGCAATGTATGAGGGTTCTAATTTCTCTACATACTCACCAACACTTATTATTTTGTGTGTTCTTATTTGATTTAAAAAAAAAATAGCAGCCATCCCGGTAGGTGTAAAGTGGTATTGTGGTTTTGATTTTCACTTCCCTAATGGTGAATGCTGTTGAGCATTCCCTCATGTGCTATTAGATATCTGTACATATTCTTTGGAAAAACGTCAAAAATGCTCAAGTCCTTTGGCCATTTTCCAACTGAGTCTGTCTTTTTGTTGTGCTCAGGAGTTATTTATATATTCTGGACATTAAAGACTTATCAGGCCTTTTCCGGTTGCAGCGCCGCGCGGTTAGGTTCTCTCGTCCTCGGTCGCAGCCATGCCGTCCAAGGGCCCGCTGCAGTCGGTGCAGGTCTTGGGACGCAAGAAGACAGCCACAGCTGTGGCGCACTGCAAACGCGGCAATGGTCTCATCAAGGTGAACGGGCGGCCCCTGGAGATGATTGAGCCGCGCACGCTACAATACAAGCGGCTGGAGCCAGTTCTGCTTCTCGGCAAGGAGCGATTTGCTGGTGTGGACATCCGTGTCCGTGTGAAGGGTGGTGGTCACGTGGCCCAGATTTATGCTATCCGTCAGTCCATCTCCAAAGCCCTGGTAGCCTATTACCAGAAATATGTGGATGAGGCTTCCAAGAAGGAGATCAAAGACATCCTCATCCAGTATGACCGGACCCTGCTGGTAGGTGATCCCCGTCGCTGCGAGTCCAAAAAGTTTGGAGGCCCTGGTGCCAGTGCTCGCTACCAGAAATCCTACCGATAAGCCCATCATGACTATCAAAATTCACCTGTATAATAAACAGTTTTTGAGGAAAAAAAAAAGACTTATCAGATACCTGATTCCCAAATATTTCTCCCATTCTGAAGCTGCCGTCAATTTAATATCCCTTGATGCCCCCAAATTTTTAATTTTGTCAAGTCCTGTTATCTATTTTTAATTTTTTGTATATGTTTTTGATGTTATATCTAAGAATCCACTGCCAAATCCAAGGTCATAAAGATTTTCCTTTATGTTTTCTTTTGTTTGTTTGAGATGGAGTTTCACTCTTGTTGCCCAGGCTGGAGTGCAATGGTGCGAC
>NW_012100287.1:354658-358554 GCF_000951045.1 Mandrillus leucophaeus | reverse complement strand
GGACAAAGAATGTAGGATTCCACATATATGAGGTACTTAGAATAGGCATATTCACAGAGACAGAAAATAGAATGGAGGCTGCCAGGACAAGGGGATATGGGGAGTTATTGTTTAATTGGTAGTTTCAGTAACAACCTTTTGCAAGATGAAAATGATTCTGGAGATGGATGGTGGTGATGGTTGCAAAAAACGTGAATGTACTTAATGCTTTTAAGAGCTGAACTATACACTTAATGGTTAAAATGGTAAGTTTTAGATAATGTGTATTTTACTACCACACACAAAAAAGTGTAGCTTTAAAAAAATAATCTTTTAGCTGTTGTAGGCTAGGCTGTACCAGGCAATAGGTGCTTTCTAACACTTAGATGGGTGAGTAGGAATGAGATCTGCTACATGCTCTGCTGTCCTTACAGAGAGCTCTTGTGAGGCTTCAGTCCATAACGACCATTTGACAGGGGGAGGGGCCTCTTGTGGTACTGGGGCTTTGATCGTCTTACCTATACTTTAACTCTCCCCCTTGCCATGAACCATTTTCCAATAAACTGAAGGGTATATAATTTTAAAAACTGTTATGTATTATATGATCTAAGACTTGTATGGGGGAAAAAATGTAAGCAAAAGGATAAGTAGTGGGATGTCAGGTGATCTTTATTATCTTAATACTTGATGTTTTCCAAATGTTCTACAATGAACAACAAAAGACAAACACATCAAGAAGCATCCCAGTTTTAACATATCTACCGTCCACTGTGTCTTCCCCTCAAAACAGGTTTGCTATACCTTGCCTTTCCCACTCAGTAAATGCCCCCAAATTCACCAAATTAATCAGACCAAAATTACTGACGTCATCCGTGACTCCTTTTCTTTATTCTCTCACATCCAATTTCTCAGTAAATCCTGTCCGCCAAATTTTCAAAACCTACCCAGAAGCCAGCTACTTTTCACCATTCCCATAGGGCTTCTATAGATAATACAGCTCACATTTAAGAGTGTGCAATAGATTCCAGTGTCTATTCTACAGCTAAGTCCTTTTCATATACGAACGCATTTCATTCTCACAACAATTCTGCAAGGTAAGAAAAGTACAACAGTTACCTTCATATCACTGATGAAGAGGCATGGAGAAGTCAGGTATTTTGCATAAGATCACACAGCTAATGAACAGTGGAATCAAAATTTGAACCCAGGAGCTCACAGGTTATGCTTTTAACCACTATATTACACTGCCCCCTCAGTCTTAGGTAGCGTTCTCTCCCACATTATTCAGCTCTCTGTTCAATATCCCCGTCTCAGAGAGGTTGTCCCTGAAATCCTAATTTAAGCAGCCCCAGAGTAGAGCCACCATTCTGTTACCTTGCCCTGCTGTACTTTCCTTTAGCACTTCATTAGTAATTACATATTAGGTATGTAAGCTCCATAAGAGTAGAGATCTCACCTTGTTCACGGCTGAATCCCAACCACCTAGGATAGTTCCAGGCCATGTTAGGCGCTCCACCATTAATCTGTTGAATGACTGACCAAATGAATGCATAACTAATATAAGGCTGGCTGCTGCAGTAAGACAGACCTGAATGCAAATCCCAGACCTACCACTTCCTAACCACGGGAGCTCAGATCATTCAACCTTCCATCCCCCTCAGTGTCTGCACCTGGAAAATGGGAATCGTATTTCTCCCTCAGGGTTGTCTTGAGGATAAAATGAGTTGTGACACATAAAGTGTTTAGTCTGGTTACTTACACATAATAAACATTTGACAAACATTAGCTACTTGTATTGCAAATGAGAGGGGGAAAAAATGTCATGCTTAAGCCTGCCTGACGTTCTTTTCATTTTAAAAAGAGGGGTATACAGCTTTAGGAAGATAGCTGTTAAGAAATAAAGTTGCTGATGATAGTTTATTAAATATTACGTCACACTGAAGATACGGAAAACCGTATGTAAATTTGGTCTAATACTGAAAGTGGGGAGAACTCAAACACATTAGCTCTATCTAAATTCCATTTTTATGCATTGTTATATTTCTAAATCATACCCCCTACTTAAATCTTGAATGTATGGATATTTTTTAAGTCATCGGTTAAATAATGGACTGAAACAATAAAAATTCCTTCTGGATGGATGTTTTATTAGTTCAGGGTATTATTTTAGACCAAATATAACTGAATGCCTTTACGGTTAAGATTATTTTAATTCATATTCAAGTTGGGTGTGGTGATATGCACCTATAGTCCCAGCTACTCAGGAGGCTGAGACAGGAGGATTGCTTGAGCCCAGGAGTTCAAGTCCAGCCTAGGCAACACGATGAGATCTCTCTTAAAAAAAGTATAAATAAATTCATACCCAGCCACTGCCCACCGTGCTGCCACTGCTCAGAGGTAAAACGATGAAAGGAGTCAAGAGCAACCCTATCAGTAGAAGCCTTATTCTTGTTCAGCCTTCCACAGCCCAGTAGCCTCAGGTAACTTTTCAGAAGCAGGACATCCAGATCGGCCCCCAGCCATTCTCTTACTGCTGAAGGGGTAGCAGCTGTGATGGCTTTTTTTTTTTTTTTTTTTTGAGACTGAGTCTTGCTCTGTTGCCAGGCTGGAGTGCAGTGACGTGATCCTGGCTTACTGCAACCTACGCCTCCTGGGTTCAAGCAATTCCCCTGCCTCAGCCTCCCAAGTAGCTCCTCAGCCTCCCAAGTAGCTGAGACTACAGGTGCGTAATACAATGCCTGGCAAATTTTTTGTATTTTAGTGGAGATGGGGTTTCACCATGTTGGTGATCTCCTGACCTTGTGATTCGCCTGCCTCAGCCTCCCAAAGTGCTGGGATTACAGGCGTGAGCCACCGCACCTGGCCTTGGTAGCCTTTTTACTGCAGTATTTCTCAACTCTGAATATACAACTTTTATAAGGGGCTTGAATCTATGCTGCTTTCTCCACAAATAATCAACTCCTCATGTCTCTTCTTTCATTATACTTCGACAGTTGATTCTGTAACTTGAAATTATACTCAGTTGCTAGTTGGTAACTACTTCCTACTACTCTCCCCAGTAGATGGGGTGGGGTGTGGTGATGGATGGCAGGCAGGAACACTGCCTCCAAACTGGGAAGTTCTGTATTTAATAGGTCTGTGAAGGCCATTTCTTCTAGAATCCCAATGCAGACCTCAATCATGTGATTATATTCTCCAGGTGGCCAGGCGTAGCTAAGGAAATTCAAGCATTTTTACTCTAGAAAATATCACAATTTAGTTCTTTAGTTGAGATCTTACAAAATAAACAGATGATCTGAATATAGCTAAATCATCTTAGAGATTCAAACTACTTGAAATTTCTTAAATATGCACTTAACATGTTAATTATAGAAATAATAGAAATGACATATAACTCAGATTGCCCCTCCCTAGGGAGTAATAATCCTGAGGCTTGTTCCAGGATTAAATGTCTTAAATTACTGGTCCTTTGTGGTTTCATCTGAGGCCTGCTTCTGTCCTTGTCCTTTCCTTTTATGTGCCAAGTTTATACAGGCATCAGACATTCACACATAATAACAATCATTTACTTAGCATGCAGGATGAGCTAAACATTCAGTAGGTCTTAGATACACGAAAACAGTCACTAAGGTATTTATGTGTGAAGGCTTTAGGTAAATAAAACATACCAGTGACCATCTGGGGAGAACAGATGCCTGCACAGGGCTGGGGAAGCCCAAGAAGAGACTCCTAAAGCAGCCTGGCTGGGAGGTGGAGGAGGTAGCCGCTGTTGGACATCAGCAACAACACCCCTTTTAAAATAAAGGCCTTAGCAGCAGCCTCAGAAGCAAAAGTTTTTCTCTGACCTTCTCCTGCCCGCCTGTCTCTCAATTCCATTCTCCTCTGAGGCTGGCCACAGAAACTAGAAGGTGGGTCTA
>NW_012100287.1:331036-354193 GCF_000951045.1 Mandrillus leucophaeus | reverse complement strand
GAAATTCTGGCCAGAAGAATCTGGCCACAAAGTACTTATCTGTTCTCCATTGTTTGACTGTAGGTCATAAAATCCACATTCCAGAAAGTCTTACCCAGAAGGAAGGAATGCTGCTCAGAGAGGTCAAGCAGCATCTTGAGGCCCTGCTGGGTTTCCTCACTCTGCCTATTCACATTAGATCAGACCCTTTTATCCAATTGTGTTTCTACATGGCTGTCTATACTTTGTTGAATCTAAGCATAAAAATGGACAATTTCCCCTGTATCTTCGGGTCTTCATTCTGAAGGTTTCCATATCATCTAAAACCATGATCAAATAAATTTGTACGCCTTTTGTCCTATTAATCTGCCTCTTGTCAGTGATTTTCAGCAAACCTTCAGAAAGCCAAGGGGAAGTTTTCCTTCGGCCTTGACACCCCTAAACCATGTCCGGACAGATGCATAAGAGGAAGTAAGAGACAATCTAAAAGGTTGTTGTGATAGGAAAACCCTATCCAGCCTGGAATAACAGTGATGGTGGGAGTGGGGACAAACAGAAATAGATGGATTCCAGTGACATTAAGGTATTAGAATCAACAGGCCCTGCAGGCTGATTGGAAAGGAAGATGAGAAACGCTTAGACTGTAAGTCCTGTCTGACTTTACCAGCTGGGTTCACTAAGTAAGAAGGGCCTTTTAAATCTAACTCTTCCTTCCGTAGTTTCAGTAGGAAATCTTAGCTCCCATTATATAGACAGAGTAGGAAAAATAGATGCTATTACATGGAAACATTATATAACTGAATCAACCAAATTGTATTTATTCCTTCAACCAATACATGTTTGTGGCACTCTTGCTAAACACGTTAGCACTGGGCAAGCTCTGGAAACATAGCAGTAACTGAGGACCTTGCCTTTCCCCACTCTGTCCTATCTACCCACTCCTCTTCATGGGAGAGGTGGCATATCCCCTCTGATCATAGCCCAAAGCCTCCTCCTAAGCCATGGCTCCCATTCCCACAAGACTTCTTGCTATAGATTACACAGCACTTTTTACTGTGACTTCAACTTATGTTTCATTTTCACCTTTGTCAACATTTTTCATGTTCAGATTTATTCCATCTTAAAAAAGTTAAAAGCCCCTCCTTAGGAAATGTAGCACTGTCAAAATGTTAAATGTGCCTACAATTTGACCTTGCAAATTCTACTTAATTCCCGTACACATTTGGAAAGATATAAATATGCATAAGCACATTAAGATGTTGAGTGTAACATTATGAGAGACACCAAAATTTCTAAGTAAAACTAAAATATCCAGACAACACTACAGCACAATAGAATAGTATGTGTTTACTTTAGGGAGTAACATGTCTATAATGTACAGAACAAAAACACAAACTTTGGCAGACTACATAGCAATAAAGCCAATTTTTGTAATGTAAGTGTGTATGAGAGAGCGAGTGATAGCACATGTACAGAAAAATCTTGAAGGATATACCTCAAACTATTAATAGTGGCTATATATGAGAGAATGCAAATATGGAGATGATTCTCAGTTGTACTTTTTAATGTTTAGAACGTTTACAACAACTCATCGTAAAATATATTGCTTTGTAATCAGAATAAAACAATAAAGATAAAAGGTTATCAAAAAAGTTAAAACAACCTTAATCAGCCTTTCCACGGCACCTATTGCATTATAACATAGTCCTTACTACTACTGGTAAGGGTCAAAGTACGCTGGCACTCCTCTACCATGGACTCAGCCTCCATCAGTCACCGGCCGGCTCTAAGGTCCATAGTGACTTGCATGCTGCTGTTAAACCTAATGCCTGCTTTACATTTTTGCCTTACTTGACATCTCAATGAGCTTTGACATGGCTGTCCATGACTTCTTTTCAAAGACTCTCTCCTCTTGGTTTCATTCTCTTAGAGGGTCTTCCATTTCTCTGATTTCCTCCATTGGTGCCTCCTCCCTGACTGTGCCCTGACTTCTGAAACTATGCAGGATTCCATCTAAGCCCTGCTCCTCTTTAATTTGTCTGCTGGCAACTGTTAACACATGCAGACTAAAGGTTCCAAATGCATTGTTCTATTTCAGCCATCTCTTCTGAGCCACAGATGCATGTATCTAACTGCCTATGCAACATCTTCTCTTGGAAATGTCCCAGGCATCTTAGACTCTGTATTCACACAGGACTTATGCTTCCCCCTCAACCACAAACACACTCAAAGCTGTTCTTCAGTATTTCCTGTCTGCATAAATGGCACTCCCTCTTATTTGGATGGTCAAGCCATCCTTGACTAGCCTCCCTTCATCCTTGACTAGCCTCCCTTCCGCATCCCCCATAGCCAAACATTCACTCTCCTATGGTGCTGAAGAGTTCTTGACTGTCTTCCTTTCTTCATCTCATCCTGCTAAGCTCCTCTCATCTGTTATTGAGACTGTTGCACCAACCTCCTGACCGCCCACCTGCCAGCAACTTTCATCCCCTTTTAATCACTTACCTTTTCAGCAGCCAAAGTAACCTTTGAAAATAAAATTCTGAGACCCAGTACTTTAATGCTTTAAATACTTTAATAGCTTCCCATTAGGAAACCACTTTCAAATTTAAGATAACAAACAGATGTTATTTCTGTAATGGGGAATGATATGGTTTGGCTGTTTGTCTCCTTCAAATCTCATGTCGAAATGTAATCCCGAATGTTGGATGCAGCATCTAGTGGGAGGTAATGGATCATGGGGGCAGATCTCTCATGAATGGCTTAGCACCATCTGCATGCTTATGAGCTCTTGCTCAGTTCACATGAGATCTGGCTGTTTTAAAAGAGTGTGGTATTCTCCTCTCTTGCTCCTCCCTTTTGCTATGTGACACGCTGCCTCCCCTTCCGCCATGATTGTAAGATCCCTGAGGCCCTCCTAGAAGCTGATGCCAACAGTGCACTTCCTGTATAGCCTGCAGAACTGTCAGCCAAAATAATCTTATTTTCTTTATAAATTACCCAGTCAGAGGTATTCCTTTATAGCAACACAAAAATGGAATAACATGGGAAAAAATAAGATAAGACCAGTGATTTTTAAAGAAGCCTGGTTAAAAAGATACTACAAGCATCATGAGAACAGGAGCTGTACCTATTTAGTCTGCTGTAGAACCTCAGTAGTTAGCCAGACTCTTTGCACACAGTTGACCCTAATACATATTTACTGAATGAATAAATACGGTAGGGTTGAGGAAGGTATATTTTTGTTCATCTTTTGGGCCTTGTTTTATAAGATTAAACTTGTATTCATATTACCTATTCACACACACATACACATACACACATGTTAATGGAAAAGAGTGAAAGAAAAACACAGGAGGATCACTGATGAAGAGAGGCATAGGTGAAGGCATTAACATTTATCAGAAAGATGACAGATGGGAGAAGCAAAGATGAATGTAAACATGCATTTATATATGCATTACATATAAAATATAATACATATATTTGTTATACTATATATATAAAACACATATATAATACAACTTACACGCACACAATGTATATGTACTTTTGGAGGGAGGGAGATAAAAGACGTTGAGGCAGTAGCCCCTGCAGGTTTCCTTTCCTTTCTGATTTAAGAAAATGATCTACTGAGAGGCCAAGAGGGTGTGGAGTAGAGGAAGGCAGTGAGAGCCTGAAACAGTTTCTACGATTGATAGGACAGCATCCGCTGACTCGGTGTGCCAGGCTCAGTTTCCATTCTGCTGGGTTTTTCTTCTGAGCTCTGTAAATATTCAAGACTCCAATTTTCTTTTTGGCTTTCTGTCCCTAAGGCAATGGTTTCCCAGAATCAGTGCAAGAATCAAATGTATAACAATAACTGGGGGAACTATGCAAAATGATTCCTACACCTTGACTGATGGAGATTCGGTGCTGGAATTGGTGAGGGGTTGGGTCCCATGTATGCGGCAATTTGTGAAGCACTGCCCTTTGGTCTGTAGGCCACAGGGTCACTGACCTCACAACCACATTTTCTCCTCAGTCATTGCACTGACCACAGCTGAGCACACTGGGTTAGTGATCACACTCGTCACTCAAAGTCATGGTGACAAGCCATGTCTACTTTGTCTTTCCATCCAGCTGAGAAGCAGCAACTTAGAAAAGAGAAAAAAATATACAGAGATGGGCGTATTATCTCTTCAAACATGGCTTTGATGGAAAGGACACATTTCCTGAAGGGTGCTCCCAGGATGGCCATTCCCTGCCAGAGGGCAAAAGGGGAAAAAATAGACCTCTTTCTCTATTAATCTTTCCTGTTCTTCTGTTCAAAACTAACATTTTATCTGGCTATTGAGAACATGAATCCAAGTGTGCTTTGGAGCTGAACTCTTATCAGCTGAAAATAGCCCAGAGGAAAAAAAATTCACAATTTTTAACCTTTTAACAGCTCTTGTTCAGGAAATGTGGGTTGCAATTTTACTTGACTTTGAAAATGTCAGAATTACTGAGAGTGACTAAAAAAATACAAGGAGAAACTTAACTTCACATTTCTTCAATTGGCTGCCACAACTCTGTTTCCTATTCTGGTGTGCAGTTACACGCAATTATCTCAGCCCCTTGGAAATAAATCTATGGGTAAAAAGAGATCTTAAAATCATTTTTCAATTCCCTAGTCTTATAGAACGGAAATAATGACAAGGCAGGATGCCCAGGATTAAAGAGTCTGTAGCAAATCTGGGAATGGAACCCAAGTGTCCTAACCACTGATCCAGGGGCTTTCCATGTACTCGCCCCACAATGTAACAAATGAATTATGGTGAAATGGGGACTCACAGATCACACGGATATTTGTTTCACAAGTGTGATCAAATGCCTTGTAAGCAATTAAAAACTCATGTCGGTGAAACTTTATTTAAAGATGGAAGATTGAATATATGCCTTTAGCTCTGTCCCCTCCTCAAGTACTACCAGAACATAAACCAATAAAGACAAAGAAAAAAGAGGAGAGACAGTAACACAGTTTTGGGAGACATTGTGTTAGGCAAGCGGCAACTGACTTAGCCAACTGGAGAAAGCTCAGTACTAAAATAGGAAAGCCTCAAAGCAATTTCATTTAAATTATCAGCCCTCAAGAGGCTGGCAGCACAGGCTCCTCTGAAAGTGGGACTGAAGGTAGGGCAGGAAAATGGTCAAAAGTCTGTTTATTAAGGAGTTTATTAAAAGTCTGTTTATAAAAGTCTGTTTATTAAAAGTCTGTTTATTAAGGGCTGAAGGTAGGGCAGGAGAATGGTCAAAAGTCCGTTTATCAAGATTCCCTTCCTTATGGCTTGAAGACAAGTGGTTGCCTCCCAACCCCATCCTACCCAGGAAAAGAGCTGAAATGTATTCTCTGGAAAGAGTGAACAGAGGCTCTTCAGACAGGAGGATACCAGGCACGGTTAAGGATGGGGATCCCATACTGAAAAGACGGATTACACAAACGATTACTGCTGAATGTTGAGACTCCCAGACTTCTACTTAGCTTTCTGACTGGTTATACATTTTCTTTTGGTCTGATTAACTTGGGGGTGGGTGGGCGGGTGGAGGGATAGCCTAAAATTACTAACGGAGTTTCCTAAACAGCCAGACATGTCACCCTAAAGTGAAGTGCATAATTGCCAAATGCCATCCACTACTACAGAACTTCCAGCTATCTTTTTAGATAGCTACTCAAAAATTAGAAAGGACAAGACTTTCCAGACACTAAGAGGGCATCTAACAGAGAAACAGCAAAGCAACTTGGTGAAGAGGGAAAAATCACATGAAAAAGAAGCTTAAAACAAACAACAAAAACCTCCTGCATCATCAGAGATCTGAGAAAAGTGCATACATGAAATAAGGACAAGATGTTACCAGCGAGAGAGAGGGAGAAAGAGAAAAATAGTCAAAGAATAAAAAAAGAGCTTTTGGAAATTAAAATGATGGCAGAAATTGAAAACTCAACAGAAGGCTTGAAAGATAAAATTCAGGAAATGTTCAATAAAGTTAAGCAAAAAGAGGTGAAAATAGGAAACATGGAAAATTGGAGAACCAATTCAGGGTAGTCAATATCCAAATAACAGATGTATTCATGGATTAGAGAAAATGGAAGGCACGTAACTGTCAAAGAAATTTCCCCAAATTGGAAAGGATTAGGAATTAAAGAACACCTTTCTCCCACAACTGAAAGCAAACTGAAGGACACTTTTTTCCCTTAATAAGTGGAGTTGGGGGTTGGGCACAGTGGCTCACACCTGTAATTCCAGCACTCTGGGGGCTAAGTGGGGAGGATCACTTAAGGCCTAGAGTTCCAGACCAGCCTGGGCAACACAGAGACCCTCTCTCTACAAAAAAATTTAAAAATTAGCCAGGTGTGGTGCATGCATATAGCCTTAGCTACAAGGTGGAGGGTGGTTTGAGTGGGGAGGATAGCTTGAGCCAGGAGTTTGAGGATGGAATGAGCTATGATTGTGCTGCCTACTCCAACCTGGGCAACAGAGCAAGACCCTATCTCTAAAAAATACATATAATAATTTTTTTTTTATTTTAAAAAAATGAATTGGGTGGGGCTTGCCATAGTGAAAGGGTCTACTGAGTTTCCACTATACTAATCATTATGGAATTTCTAACTACTGAGTTCAAAGAAAAAAGTCCACAAAATTTCAGAGTGGAAAAGTTTTTCATACAAAGGATCATAAGTCAGAATAGCAGGAACTTTTCAAGAACAACTATTGAAAGTAGAAGGCTTCAAAATTCTGAGAGCAGATAATTTCCACCTTTGAATTATATACTTAGTCAAGCTATCAACTGAAAGCCAGAGAAAAATACAAGCATTGTCAGACCTGCAAGTTTCAAAAAAAATTACCTGCCTTTAACCCTTTCTATGTAAGACACTGGAAAATGTGCTCCACCAAAATAAAAGAGTAAACCAACAAAAATAAGACACAAATGTAGGGCTCCAATACAAGAGAGGCAAAAGGAATCCTCAGAATGGTGGTGAAAAGGAATTGCTTGCTCAGCCAAGGTCTAAAGACCAACCTGGGCAGGGTGGAGAAGATCAGAAGGCTGTGGGAGGAATCTGCCCCCAAAGGATGAATTTGACAGGATTCCATGCATGACTGATTACATTGAGAGGAGATTTACAATTGAGTAAAAGTGTGAGGTTGAATTATTCATAACTATATGAAAAACTAATAAAATCAGTATCTGCTGTATAGTCTCCAAAGGAAAAGTAATCAAACTATATTATATAGCTCATCTGTGAAAAAGTATTACATAGTTATAATAAACACTGCATATTGATCTTACCAAAATTATAACACAATACAATTGAGGGAATGGGGTTGGGAAAGTTTGTGAGAGAAGGCAAGGGGGCTGCAGTAGGTGAAAAAGAGCTAAATACTTCTGCACCAATATATAATGACTAAAACTGAAAAACAGATAAATTATAATTTAAGTATGTTAACTAGAGATATAGAGGTAATTACTAAAAGAATCAGCTACAGTTAAAAGTCCTGGCCTCTGGGGAACAGAGAACACAAAAAGAGATGCAGCTGGTTTTCATAACAAAACCTGCAACATTATTTAATTTTCAAGTTATGTAAACATTCTAACTACGCAAAACTTTGACAAAAATTAAAACTTTTTTTTTTTTTTTTTGCCCTTAAAAAAGGCGGGGAGCTCATGGCATGAACACATATAAACATAAGAATCGCTGTTCTGGCACCTACTATATGCCAGGCACGTGCTAATGCAGATTAAAAAAACAACAACAAAAAAACAAAACAAAAAAAACCAGAAAATGTCCCTTTTAGGAAGCTTATATTCCACAATGAAAACTAAATATAAGTACTTTTAAAATAACTGACTCTGCTTGGAGATATGAAGGAAATAAACAAGTTGATATAGCAGAGATTAAGAGATGGAAGTATTTCGGGTAGGGTGGGTCAGAGGAGCCTCCCTGAGGGGTGATATTTGAGACCCGAAGTATGAGAAGGAGTTGGCTATGCAGGGCTAAAAAAAGAGCATGCAAGGAAAAAGAAAAAGCAAGACAATGGTTCTGAAGCAGAAAGTATCCTGGTGTGCGCCAAGATATGATCAAAGATCAGTGTGACTGCAGGGCGGTGAAGACAGGAGAGGCTGGGGAACAAGTGAGGCTGACCAGGAGGCAGGAGCCATCATACCATGCACTGACAGGTAAACAATGGGATGGCACCACAGCATCACAGAGCATACTTCTGTGGCAGGAGTGGAAACAACAGACCCAGTCATTAGACTAATGTTGAAGTCCAGGTGATGAAGTTGGCCTAAGATGACAGTAGTAGAGACAGAGAAGATATTCAAAATCATTTTGAAGGCAGAAGTACTGGCAGGAGAGGAAGAACAATAGAAGGGAAACCAAGGATGATATGCAGGTTTCTGACTTTGTAAATTGAAGGATGGTGGTACCATTTACTGAGATGGTGAAGACACAGAGTGGAGAGGCAGGATGGGGTAGATGGGACATGGAAGCAAATCAAGAGTTCCTCCCTGAACACGAGACTCCATCCAGGAGTGCCATCAAGGAGGGAGGAGGGTACGGTGTCTAGAACTCAGAAGAGCTCAGTGTTGGAGATATATACCTTGGAGAGTCAACAAATTAATGGTATTTAAAGCCCCTGGAATACATGAGCATGTAGACAGAAGAGGTATTGCTTAAACCACAGCATGAAGAATTCTCAACATTCCCAGGTGGCCAAGTAATGAAAGAAATGCCAGTAAAGGATCAAGAAATGGCCAGTAGGGAAAGGGGAAGGCCAAGTTAGAAGGTAATTTCAAGAAGGCAATAGAAAACTGCTTAAAGCCAGTCAGAGATCCAGTAAGATAGAAATGTATCTATTGGAAGCAGCAACACACAGATCTTGAATGACTCTGCCAAAATCAATTTCAGAAGAGTGATGGGAAAAGACACCACACTGTAACAGATTGAAAAATAAATGAGTAATGAAGAGGCTGTAGTACATGTAGGCAACATTTCAGAAGTTTCGCTTTAAAAGGAGACAGAGGCTGGGAATGGTGGCTCATGTCTGTAATCCCAGCACTTTGGGAGGCCGAGGCGGGTGGATCACAAGGTCAGGAGTTCAAGACCAGCCTGGCCAATATGGTGAAACTCCATCTCTACTAAAAACACAAAAAGTAGCCAGTCGTGGGGGTGGGCGCCTGTAATCCCAGCTACTGGGAGGCCGAGGCAGGGAACTGCTTGAACTCAGGAGTCAGAAGCTGTAGTGAGCCGTGATGGCGCCACTGTACCCCAGCCTGGGTGACAGAGCAAGACTCTGTCTCAAAAAAAACCAAAAAAAAAAAAAAAAGAAAGAAAAAAAAGAAAAAATTTAAAAAAATAAAATAAAAGGAGACAGAGAAACAGGGTAAGAGATGGAGAGGGATCTAAAGGTCTAGAGAAAGGTGTTTGATTCTTTAGTATTTTTAACACAGGGATTCCAGAGTATTAATTTACTAACTCCTTCAGTTGTACAACTTAACAAGCACCAGATCAGCGTCCTTACAGAGCTTACAATCTATTGGGATAGAGACAACAAACAAATATACTAATTTCAGGTGGAGATAAATGTTTTGAAGACAAAGCAGGTTAAGAGGATACAGAGTAACAGTGACATTTTAGATAGATAAATCAGGGGTGACAGCTCTGAGTAGGTGACATTCAAGTGAGAACTGAATGAAGTGCAGCAGCAGGCATCCTAGATGAGAAAGGAGTTAGGAGGTGAGAGAGGGTGGAGAGGACGATGAGAACAGTGGCCAGGCAAGGGGTGACATGTCAAGGGACAGGTGTGGTTAGAGCACCGTAAGAGACAGGCAGAGCAGGAAGAGAACAGGATGGAGAGGTAGCAGAGACCTTACAGTACATGGTCAAGAGTTTGGATTTATACTCTTTGTAGAGAAGCCACTACAGACAGTATAAAGGTGTAAAAGAGAAGGATCACTGTGACTGTTCTGTGAACTCAGACCAAGAGGTGCATGAATGGTGGCAGGAAGCGACTACAGGAGGCCTTGCAAAACTTAGTAGTGGCCTGGGCTCAGATTTAGGTGTGGGAGCAGGGGATTATGGGTGCTTGAATTTGAGAATATGAGGTGTCACAGAAAGACAGGAATCAAGGTTGACTTCAGCTTTGGGGCCTGAGTGACTGGGTGGTATCACTGCAGAGGTTAGGACAATGGAGGAAGTATAGGCTCATGAAACAAATCAAGAATTTGGTTTTGGAAATGTTAAGTTCAACTCATCTACTAAACAACTAAGTGAAGAAGTAAAGCAGACAGCTGTAAAGCAAGGGAGAGGTAGGGAGTATACATAAATATGTGGAAGTCATCCACATACAGATGTCATTCAGGACCTTGCAAATGAATGAGATCACCTATGGAGTGGAGACCGGAAAGAGGGTCAGAGCACTAAGCCCTAGGTGCTCCAAAGTTTAGGGGCAAGAAGAGAAGGATCCAGCAGGAGAGACTGGGAAAGAACAAGTGAGCAGTGAGCAGAATCAAGATAAAGTAGCATCACGAAACCAAATAAAAAAAGAATTTCAGGAAGCAGGGATGGTCAGCTGTGCCCCGTGCTGCTGAGATAAGCATGAGCTCCAAGAGAAATTCTGGGAGCCTCTGTGACTCATGATGAATGAACAATGCTCTGTGATAACATTCCTTACCCATAAGTGTATTCAGACCACTTAGTCACCCTCAGTTCATTTAGAACACTATGCCTCTGTTTCCAAGGAAGCCTCACCCCATGGCAAGCCGCCTTCAGGATTCTCCCAGGAAGCAACAGAAGAGATCCCTGTGCCTGTGAAATAGAAATGGCTCTAATGGGGAGGCGTAAATAGGAAGCAGACCAATGCTCACAGCAGAGAACCCAATTTGTTGGGGCAGAATAGAACTATTCAATAAATTCCTACATTTTTTGACTCACAGCATGTAAGAGGAAAATCAACAGCAATAACGTTATTATAACTCCCATTCTACCGATGAGGAAACTAAGGCACGAAGAGGTTAAGTGACTTGCCCAAAATCACACAGCTGGTAGGTAGGAAAGCCAAGATTCTCAAACCTAGGAATCAAAGGAAAAGAGCAAATTGTCAACTATTTTGCTTGGCTGCCTTCCCCAAATCAAATGTGTAGTTTCTGGGAGTCAGATCACAAAATTCTATCTGACACTATGACTTCTGATCAAAATTGGCCATCCTTTCTTCCATTTTAAAATATTTAATTGACAAAGATTGAATATATTCAAGGTGTACAACGTGATTTGATATACATTGTGTAACAATTACCACAATCAAATTAACACACTGCATCACCATTCACACTGTACATTAGATCCCCAGAACTTAGTCATCTTTAACTTAAACTCTCTACCCTTTGACCAACATCTCCCATTTCCCGCAACCCCCCAGCAATCACTGTTCTTTTTTTTTTTTGAGACGGAGTCTTGCTCTGTCGCCCAGGCTGGAGTGCAGTGGTGCGATCTTGGCTCACTGCAAGCTCTGCCTTCCAGGTTCACACCATTCTCCTGCCTCAGCCTCCCGAGTAGCTGGGACTACAGGTGCCCGCCACCACGCCCGGGTAATTTTTTTGTATTTTTACTAGAGACGGGGTTTCACCATGTTAGCCAGGATGGTCTCGATCTCCTGACCTTGTGATCCGCCCGCCTGGGCCTCCCAAAGTGCTGGGATTACAGGCGTGAGCCACGGCGCCCGGCCAATCACTGTTCTACTCTCTGCTTTCATGACTTTAGATTTCACATGTAAGTGAGGTTAAACAGTATTTTTCTTTCTGTGTCTGGCTTATTTCACTTAGCATAACGTCCCCCAGGTTCATCCATGTTGTCACAAATGGCAGGATTTCCTTCTTTTTTATGGCTGAATAACATTCCGCTATATATACGCACCAAAATTTCTTTATCCATTCATCCATCAATGGATACTTAGGCTGTTTCCATATCTTGGCTATTGTGAATAATGCTGCAATGAATACAAAAGTGTGAATGTCTCTTCAAGATACTAAGATCATTCCCTTTGGGTATATACTCAGAAGTGGGACTGCAGGATTATGTGGTAGTTCTATTTTTGATTTTTTGTTTATAGAATTGTCATACTGTTTTCCATAATGGCTGCGCAATTTATATTCCCAATGGTTTACAATGATTCCCTTTTTTCCATACCATTGCCAACACTTTTTCTCATCGACTTATTGGTGTTTATTAAGAACTCTAAGGGAAGCTAAAGCCAGTCCTCTTCCACCAGCATGGTAAACGTTCATAGTTAATAATGTTTCTTCTGGAGAATTCTCTACTTTTATGACATGAGAGGCCACATTCAGTGGAAAAACACAAGGACATCAGACACACTTGGATTTAAATTTTGGCTCCTCTCTCTAGTGAACGGGTAAATGTAAAAATCTGGTGAGAAAAAATCCTAATTTGCAGGGTAGCTATAAAAGTCTGTGACAGGACATAGATGAAAACACTGAAAATGGAGTCTTACATATTTAAAAAACCCTTTTTTCTCTCCTGCCCCTTCTCTTCCAGAATGCACTGCTGAGCCTCTGAAGTTAGTGTAATAGAAGTTGGTTACTCATTAATAGTTTTTGTTAAACTTTTCACCTACATAGCAGCAAAAAAAAAAAAAGAAAAGGAAAAAAACCCAAAAAGGTGGTTCTTCAAATCTTCATGTTTTACTGTCACAAAAAATTTGCATCTTTAAACAAAAAAAGTTGTTTAATATAAAAATGTTTTATATTTACCTCCAACTAAATTGATTTGCTTTCTCTTGAAAGTTTCAGGAATATTTGTTTTAGGAAGCTTTTCCATGATATATGGTGACTTGACTTCCACACTGCCACATTACCACTTGCTCTCCAATATGAAGGCTCTTAAAAATAATGCATGAAAGTATGACGACTTAAGATTTCAAAGAGGTTCTTCACATTTCAATTATTATTCTGTCCTGTTTGCACCATCTTAACATCTTGGGGTCTACTCTACAATGTGGCCCGGTTGCAGTTTTAGTTCCAAAAAATTTTAACTGTATTTTCCACTCAAGAAAATTATTACTTTCCAGCATTTCAACAGTGAGTTCCTGGCCACTTGTAGGCTAAGCAGATACTAGCTGTGAGCTTGCTTTTAGAGAAAAGTCTCTGGAACAGCTATAAGGGTAAATGTAAACAGTATAAATCTGAAAATATTTTTCCAGTAAAAACAGAACACTCGCCAAGGATGATCCTAAGTAAACTGCAATGACAGAAGATAGAGTTTTAAAAAATCATTTGAAAAGACAAAACATATTAATCCAAAGAAGCCAAAGGATTTAATTCAGCTATACTAACAGAATGTGGCTGCTTTAAAATATTACAGATTGGTGCAAAATTGCAGTTTTTGCTATTAAAAGTAATGACAATTACTTTTACTTTTGCACCAAATAATCCAACCTTAAAATGTATATTTATAAAATAGCATCATTTACTTTTGCACCAACTAATAATTCAGTCCTTAAAATGTATTTTTATAAAATAGCATCATTTACTTCAGAAACTTTTTGTTGTTAGGTAATGCCACATACTCCCTTTTGTTATGCTATACACACTTGTATATTATTCGAAGGCCCCTGGATGTTGTACATACCTTGAGTAACATGTAAGATCACTGAAATCTTGTTTTCATTATTTTGTCATCAAAATATCCTTGCCAAACTTTTTTTGCTAAAACTCTTTCTCCTGGAAGGCAGGGTAAGAAGTCCTTCTTCCTTATAAGATCCTGGCCCACAGTACGGTGAGCCACAGACAGGTAAGAAATAACTTTTGCAGCTGGGCATGGTGGCTCACACCTGTAATCCCCACACTTTGGGAGGCTGAGGCGGGTGGATCACTTGAGGTCAAGAGTTTGAGACCAGCCTGGCCAACACAGTGAAACCCCATCTCTACTAAAAATATAAAAATTAGCAGGTTGTGGTAGCATGCACCTGTAATTCCAGCTACTTGGGAGGCGGAGGTTGCAGTGAGCTGAGATTGCACCACTGCACTCCAGCATGGGTGATGGAGTGAGACTGCCTCAACCAAAAAAAAAAAGAAATAACTTTTGCTTTCAGAAGTTGTTTTCTGAAGCATGCATACAGGAATGGATTATTTTCAGCAATCCATGTGGACTGAGGAATAAAAAGTTACAGAACTTCAACAAATAATATCTGAAACCCCACTACTGTTAACAGAAATAACAAGAAAGACACAGGCCTGTTCTCCCGGAACTGACAGTCGGAGGGGAAAAGGAAGGAAGGATGCTGTTCAAATACGAAGGAAGGGGATCTTACCCAGGCTGGATGGGAGGTGAGTGTGAGGAGTCAGAAAAGGCCTCCTGGAGGCAGGAACATCACCTGAAGGATGAGGAGGCATCAATAAATACAATAGGCCAATATAAGGGTTGGTGTTAGGCTGCAGACAGAGCAGGAGGCGGCATCAGACCTGCCTCTGTAACAACAAGGACCTGACCTTGTGTAAGCCATTTGACCTTTTTTGCTCTCATTTTCCTTATCTATAATACGGGTTGTCCAGGATGTCAGTTAACCTTAACTCTTGCTGTGCATGAAAATCACCTAAGCGCCTTCTACAAAGAATGGCCCCTTCCTCTGAAAGGTCGTTTCAGGTGGTGGGGCATCAGTGTTTCTTTCACGAGCTCTCCAGATGATGCTAATCTGCAGCCAGGGCTGAGAACCACTGGATGAGATGAGCTCTCAAGGCCCTGACATCTTAGGTCTGTGGTTCACAACCCCTGGGGCACAATAACATCTTCTGGGAGCTTTTAGAAATTCCACTGGAGGCTGCATTCCAGATAATTAAACCAGATCTTTGGAGGTGGCCTCAGGCATCCGTAATTTTAAAGTTCCCAGACTGATGCCAAGCTACAACCAAGGTTGACAACCATTGTTCTAGGCCCTCCTAATACTTCAGTTCCCTATTATGGTCAATGAAGGATGGGAAAATTAAAAAGAAAACTACATCGAATTAAAAAGAAAACTAAAAGCCAAAGGCCACCGAAGGATCTTAAACGGGACTGTACCACACGTGGATGTGTGCATCATTCACGTTTACGCATGACAGGTGGGAAATGCCCAATCCAAAATGCTCTCAGTTCTAAATTTAAGATTCAATGGAATACTTCTATAAAATGGCTCCATGGTGTGTTCTCCGCAATACTTAGTTAGAATTTGATTTGCATGGTTGACTGTAATATGAACATTACATTCCCTACCCACGAGGTTACTTAAATCCACTTATTAGGCAATGGTGAACTAAACAAACAGTAATTAGAAACACTCCAGACTACCTTTTAAATCTGTTGCTAAATTATGTTTTTCCTGCACCAAAGCCCATACACACAGCATGTCCACAAGCATCACAAAACCAAAGCCTCAGAAATATTTACACTAATAAGGGCATAAGCTACCTTTAGGCCTTCACACTGGATTCTGCAGGGAAGTAAGGGTTGCTTTAGAAGAAGACTATTCATTACTGTTATTTCTCACATCTGGGTAAATAAAGCACTGCCCGCATGCAGTTGGAAATCCCAGGTGAAAATGAACTCTCCGGGGGTCTGGAAATGAAGAATACCTCTGATAGACTGTCTCATTTCCTGAAATGAGTCAGAAGTGAAAGTAATTCTTCAGAAAAGAACCTCTGCACTATGGCACAGCTTATAAAATAATGCCAGATGATACCTGTGGCTATGAAGTTGGCCTCAGAGAAGAAGGGAGGGTCTGGGAACAGCACCAGAGCCTCTGCATTGCACTTAATCTCAGGGCTGCCGCTGTTAGCTTGGAGGGCCTGCAAATTCAATGAGCGGCTAGGCGTCCTGGTCTCCACCATAAATCTTGATTAGTAGTCAGACTGCTCACATTCCATTAGAGAGCTGGCCCCTCGCCAATGGGTGGAAGCAGCCAGAAAGGATGCATGTGCTGCCCTGAGCACGGAAATAGCAATTCTTACAAGAAAAACTGTTTTCCTTAACTAAAAATAGTCTATACCCGTTAATGATTCAGACAGACCTTTCTTCCTGGGGAGGACTATGACCTAATGCTGCCAAGGAAAGCCCTTCCCATCCTATTATGCAGGAAGAAGAGGTATTGGCATGTGGTCAGGTACTGGAGGACAGGAAAGAATGAAATGTCTTTCACACAACTCTAGTAAAGACCAATAAACAGGAAGGTGAAAAACAAAGACGGTTTTCACCAAGATCACAGGCTTGGTTATTCTTCTTAGATAGCTCTTCATTATTCTTTTCATCCTGGTTAAGTATATATGTACATATTTTATTTATTTAATGTTTGAGACAGGGTCTCACTCTGTCACCCAGACTGGAGTGCAGTGGTACAATCTTGGCTCAGTGCAGCCTCCACCTCTCAGGTCCAAGCAATTCTCCTGCCTCAGCCTCTCGGGTAGCTGGCATTATGGGCATGTACCACCACACCTGGCTAATTGTTGTATTTTTGTAGAGACAGGGTTTCACCATGTTGGCCAGGCTGGTCTTGGACTCCTAACCTCAAGTGATCTGCCTGCCTTGGCCTCCCAAAGTGCTGGGATTATAGGCATGAACCACTGTGCCCAGACCAGGGTTTTTAAAAGGAATCCAGCACTGCTGTTTGTAATGGAGTGGTGGGGGAACTGGAAACAATCTACATGCCCGTTAATAGATGATCAGGTAAATTATAGTACATACACAATAGAATATTATGCAGTTATTGAAAAGTCCTATCTGTGTGCAGATATAGAGATACCTGTACTATAACACATTAATATATTAAAAAATGCACCTGGCTTTTGTATAGTAAACATTTGTGTAAATGTTTTTTAAAAAGTTGCCTAAAATAGGAGAGGGTTGGGAGAGAGTGTTATTTTTCTTTTATACCCTTCAATATAGTTTTGACTTTTCATATACCTGTACCCTTCCCCTTTTAAAAGTAGGCACTAAGTAACCGGAGGGCTATTTCTGGTTTCTTCTTTATGCTAGCCTCTTCATACATAATTTAAAACAAGTGCTATTTTATTTTTTTGAGACGAGAGTCTTGCTCTGTTGCCCAGACTGGAGCACAGTGGCACGATCTTGGCTCACTGCAACCTCTGCCTCCCTGGTTCAAGCGATTCTCCTGCCTCACCCTCCCCAAGTAGCTGGGATTACAGGTGCCCGCCACCACACCTGGCTAATTTTTACATTTTTAGTAGAGATGGAGTTTCACCACACTGGCCAGGCTGGTCTCAAACTCCTGACCTCAAGTGATCCGCCTGCCTTGGCCTCCCAAAGTGCTGGGATTACAGGTGTGAGCCACCATGCCTGGCTAGTAAGTGCTATTTTAAATAGATGTTATGGAATCGTAACTCCCCAAAAATCAGATGTCAAAGCCCTAACACACAGTATCTCAAAATGTGGATTTGGAAAAGACAGGGTCTTTAAAGAGGTGATTAAGTTGAAAATGAGACTAAGCGTGTGCCCTAATCCAATTAGACTGGTGTCCTTAAAAGAGGAATAAATTTGGACACAGGAAGATACTGGAGTGCATGCATGCAGGGGAAAGACCATGTGAGGATGCAGAAAAGGTAGTCGTTGGCAAGCCTCAGGAGAAACCAAATGTACTGACACCTTGACGTTGGGCTTCCTAGCCTCCAGAACTGTGAGAAAATAATGTCTGTTGTTTAATAACCCAGTCTAAAGTATTATGTCATGGCAGCCCCAGCAAACTAATATAACAGATAAACAGATGGATGATTCAATTCAACTAGCACAACATGGATACAGTCAACCATAAGAGTCTTCAACAGGTGAAAAGCCCACTAAGTCTACCATGATGCTGACGGTCTAATCTGCCTTTGAAGACACAGGAGTTGATGGAGCTTCTGACTAAACCATGTTTACCCTGTTAAGTGGTTCAAGCTGGGACTTGAAAGGGTTTCCCACCTCGTCATTTTTAACAAACTCCATAACTCAAAGAACTTGAGCCTCAGATACACACACACACACACATTTGTTTTTTGAGACAGGATCTTGCTCTGTCACCCAGGCTGGAGTGCAGCAGCACAATCTTGACTCACGGCAACCTTCACTTCCCGGGCTCAAGCAATCCTCCTGCCTTAGCCTTTCAAGTAGCTCAAACTACAGGTGCATGCTACCATGCTCAGCTAATTTTTTAACGTTTTTGTAGAGATGAGGTCTCACTATACTATCAGGCTAAGCCTCACATATTTTATTAGTGACTTTTAAAAGCTTGGCTTATAGTCAAAAGGCTGATAACTAATGAAAGCGAAAGTGTCACAGTAATATTAATTCGATTTTTTAAAAAAAGACTTGGCACCAGTGTTTAAAACAAGTATGGAAAAACAAATGATATGCCATATTTATGGGCCAACTTAATCTTTTATGCTTTAATACCTATGGTCCCAGACCACAATGCAATATCTTTTTAAAAGTATGGTAATCCAGGGCTAAAATTTCTTTATGAAACCTTACAGATTTTTACAAATTTATTAATCTTTTTAAAAACTGGAGTTTAGAGATCAGTGACACAGAACCACAGACTTTGCCTACAGAATCTTTAGGCTATAAAGGCTTTACCTACAAACCTATAGTCTTTAACTTGCAAAGATTTGTAAGTGGGTTAAGATGCAGACACCTGAAAAGATCACGACCCAAAGATAAATATGTGGTATAGTCAGTTCAGGCTACAGACATTCAGAGGAAGGTGGAATCACTTCCTCTGAATGGCCAGGGGAAGTTTCACCAACGGTATAAGGTCTAAGTCAATCTGGATTAGAAATAAAAGTTAAGAAGTGATTTATGTTCAGGTCTGCCTTACCCGAGTATATTGTTCTAAAGGCGAGAACTGTGTCCCTAAAATCCTAACAGTGCCTGGCAAGTAATAGGCATCTGCCAGCTGGGGCAGGGAAACAGGTGAACACACAGCATGCTCATGTTAGGGTAGGTCTATACTGCAGGATTTTTGTAAGGAAGTTGCAGGACATAAGATTTAAAATGTTGGAACCAACCTGTAGGTACACTGAGGTTTGGGCTTTATCCCTACACAGTGTAGAGTCTACGAAGATGTTTCTGAAGGAGAAAAGCACATGATGGGGCCAGCAGTGTTGTGCAGAATGGACTGGAGGTGGTAGAGAAATGACAAGAATCGGGAAGGTTAACTGGATGATCAGCTGGGTAAAGTCTCAGCTTCCTAATCTATAAAATGGACATCATACTACCTCTGTTCATAGGGCTGCTGTGCATATTAAATGGAATAAGGATGGTAAGGTACATAACACGAGGTCTGACAGTAAGCACTCAAGACATAATTGCTATCATTATTATTTACTATCATTATTTATTGTTATCATTATTTATTATTGTTCCACACTCTAAGATATAGAAGCAAACAAGCAAGAACAAATGTGAGGTGTGGAGTCAGGGGATGTAGGTCACCTCAGGGTCTCAAGTCCCTTACACAGAATGGTAAGGCTGTCTTTTTGGAAATGGAATGTGCTATATTTATTCCTTAGTTCTCCATAACTTCGTATTTCAATACAGTAGATCCAACACGGAAGGAACAGATGTCTGAAATGATCTTCAAAATTGAGACCACAAAATCAACTGTACGTTGCTTTTATATAAAAGTCACTATACAGACTAATGCCAATCAGTTTTGAAACACAAAATGGACTCAGCTATAAATCCAAGAAAATCATTTTCATAATGAAAATGCCAATGCCTTAATTTAAGAATGGAATTGCCAACATAAAAGACTTACAGTCAGTGAGGAATTGCTCCTTTCACTCATAAATGAAAGAGCCTGACAACTCTGAATTGTTTCTGAAACTCTGATTATCAGAAATTGTTGAGAATATAAGCTACAGGATTTTTCCAACTGCACAATTACCACTTGATATTGGAGCTCACAGCTTCAGACCAAATTTGGTGTGCTGGCTTTGTACATTCCTTTCTCTAATTCTTATTATCAGGGACCCAAGGTCTTATATTTAGTGTCATGATATAGCTATGAAGTCCAACTGAAGATAATAGCACTTTGTCTAATACAAAACAATGCTAACTTTTTTTTGTAGATTTGATCTTAGAAGATTTACTGTACCACAAAATAATTTTTTTATATTTACATAAATACGTATGTATACACAATAAAGTTTCACCAACTAACCATTGGTAAAATTAATGTATCAGACGTCTGTGCGAGTCTTACGCTCAATATTAAACATCTATTTTAAAACTTTACTCTTTGGTCCATGATAGGTTGCCATTACTATATCATTGGTGGGCGTATTACTTCTTAAAATTAATAAAAGCCAACCCCAAAAAAATTATACAAAGGGACTAAATAAGACATAACTTATTACTTTTACTAGAGTCAACAGAAACTTTCCAAGAATCAAAGAGGACAAGATGAAGAGAACAGTCAGCTGTCAAACCAAGTAACAGGCCAAGGACAGAGAAGGATAAGGAATGCAAACTTGCCACCATAATTTCCAGTTGACAGGCATTAGCGAAGACATACACGTATTCAACATTTGAATAACATCTTAAAAGGAAAGAGTAGAGCACAAAATCAGGAATCAAGACGGGGGAAGAAGAAAAAATTCCTTTAAGGAGAGAATAAAGCCTGAAGACAACATGCAGCAGGTAATGGGGCGACCAGCAGCTAAATCAAAAGACATGAGCTGTAACCCTGCTTTACACCTACCAAACTGGTTTCCTAGGTTTCCTTCCTAATGTTCCTTAACTTTTTTAAGTCTTAGAATCTTTAGCTGTAGTTTGAACAGGGAAGATGATATGATATCCAAAGGTCTCCTCCAGCTCTGATAATAGACTGGGAGTTTGTTTAGATGATGAACAGATACTTTTAACTGGGGAAAATATAGGCTACTTTTATTTCACAGTGACTTCAAGTTCACAAGAATGAAATTTCACGGAAGGAAGCCAAGCTGTCAGCACACACAGTGAACACAGCCCTAAAGCATTTGTCAAATCAAGGCCTCTGAAATGAGTACGAACACCTGGATGGTGTGCATGTTACCTGCCACATAACCTCAGCCTCAGTCACAATCCCTTTGCCTCTGACCCTCCTTGGCTCTTCCCAGTTGGATACACTTACTTCTCAGCCCCCATTCTTCATGTAATCCTGCCAGAGGCAAGTTGTACACACATCTATAAAAAGTTAGGAGAGGTTTAAGGTGAAACAGGCAATGGAAATCCTTGGTGCAGCTCCTAACCTTGAGAATAGCACAGTATGTAACAATTACCAGTGTTCTAAAAGGACATTTTAGGCCAGGTAGGGTGGCTCACAACTGTAATCCCAGCATTTTGGAAGGCCAAGGTGAGAAGAATGCTTGAGGCCAGGAGTTTAAGACTAACCCAGGCAACAAAATGAGATCCCATCTCTCCAAAAAAAAAAAAAAAAAAAAAGGCCAGGCCAGGCCAGGCCAGGCATGATGGTTGTAGTCCCAGCTATTCAGGAGGCTGAGGGGGAGAGAACCACTTGAGCCCAGGAATTCAAAGTTGCAGTGATCACACCACTGCACTCCAGCCTGGGTGACAGAGCAAGACCCTGTCTCTCAAAATAAAAATAAAAAGAGAACATCTTGTACTGGCCCCTGTTAGAATGCGCTCCCCAGTAATTTCACTTCTCAAGAACTTCACAAAATAATGTGAAATATAGAAAAATATTCATACCTACAAATCTCTCTCAATATTACTTATAACAGCCAAAAAATCTGATGCATGCTAGACCTGCAACAATCAAGTAAAAATTATGCAAATTATACCTCAAGTTAAGTTCCCTTTCTACATGATCCCACAGACCATGTGCTTGCCCCTCTATGGGACTCAACTTGCCTACTAATTGACCATTTCCTCCGGCAGGTCCTGAAGGACAAACACCACGGTTTGTTCACTACTTTCGCCACAAAGTGTAGCTTATAGTAAGCACAAACTAAATATCTGTTGAACGTCTTCTGGAAAACGCGTTTAAGTAAATTTTATGTGATAGAATGTTATTCAGCCATTAAATGTGGTTTGTGAAGCCTTCTTAAACATAGGGAGTGCTGATGATGAAAAGCTCTGGAAATGGATAGTGGTGGTGATTGCACAACACTGAATATACTTAATGCCACTGAATTGTACACTTAAAAATGGTTAAAATGGTTAATTTTATGTTATGTATACTTTACTCCAATAAAGGAGATAAACAGAGAGTGCTTATGAGGCAAGTTAAGTGAAAAGGCAGGATACCATATGTCTAAACCATATAAAACTACATTTGCATTTTTTTAAAAGGTGGGAAAGCAGCATACTAAAATATTCATGGTGGTTTATCTTTGAGGGGTAGTGTTGGGGTGATTTTTGGTTTATTTGCAGTTTTTTGTATTTCCCAAAATTTCTACAATGGCTCACATATAATATGTATAATCAGAGAAAGACATCAAGCATCAGAAGCCAGGGATAGAAAGGTTTCCTTATCAGCAGGTTAAACCTTGCTGTGATCCTTGAGGCATTATACTTGTATAGTGCATATCATTTGTGCTTGCCTTCACTGTATAGTCCATAAAACATGCCATTTAAGTGAAAATTGTACCTTTTAAAATTGAAATGTATTATTTAGCTTTTGCTCTGCCAGAAAGTATGCCTTTCAGATGTGACGTACCGTAAGTATGCTTTGCCCAGGCTGAGAAGCAGCAACTGATGGTTGTTTTAGACATACAAGTGACCAGCTGGATCAAATACACAGTTGTGCTCAGAGGCGAAAGACTTTCAGAACCTGTGATGAGCCAGTCTGCAACACCTCAGAGACCGACATCAGAATGGCCTCAATAAACACTAAACTTGACACAGTTACAAACAAATTAGAAGCAAGTCCTTTGGAGTTACACAAACTCAGGACTGAAGTAACAGAGCCAGGACTGCCACTTACCATGCATACCACTGTGAGTGTTCCTGGCCTCAGTTGTCCCACAAATAACAGGGGATAAAAACGCTTCCCTCTTGGTTAAACAAGATGATGTTTGCAAATCAGAGCTGGAGGAAACCCTGAGCGTGCTAACAGCAGTTGTCCAACCCATATCATTAATTTCCTTCCTTTCCCCTCTTTAGATCAAGTGTCC
>NW_012100287.1:314486-326500 GCF_000951045.1 Mandrillus leucophaeus | reverse complement strand
AGCAAACTATCACAAGAACAGAAAACCAAACACTGCATGTTCTCACTCATAGGTGGGAATTGAACAATGAGATCACTTGGACACAGGAAGGGGAACATCACACACCGGGGCCTATTGTGGGGAGAGGGGAGGGAGGAGGGATAGCATTAGGAGGTATACCTCATGTAAATGACGAGTTAATGGGTGCAGCACACCAACATGGCACATGTATACATATGTAACAAACCTGCACATTGTGAACATGTACCCTAGAACTTAAAGTATAATTAAAAAATAAATAAATAAAAATAAAAATAAAAATGGCTCTCTACCTAGAACTAATAAAGTTAACATCATAGGAGAATGGGAAGATGTTCTGAATCCTTTTCGAGTTTCAGTCCTCTGAAGCCCTCATCAGATGCAAACCAATTTTCCTATTCTTTGTTCCTCGATAATAGGAAAATATTCTCTGTGTCCTTCGCATACCTGGAAGCCTGATTATCACCCTTAGGTTTCTTCTTCAAACCTTTCATTCACACCTGGCATGGTGGCTCACGCCTGTAATCATAACATTTTGGAAGGCCAAGGCTGGGGGATCACTGAAGGCCAGGATTTCAAGACCAGCCTGGGCAACACAGCAAGACACCCACATCTCTACAAAAAACAAACAAACAAACAAAAACAGCCGGCTGCAGAAGCACATGCCTGCAGTCCTAGTTACGCAAGAAGCTGAAGCAAGAGGACTGCTTGAGCCCAAGAGTTTGAGGCTGCAGTCAGCCAAGATGGCACCACTGCACTCCAGCCTGGGTGACAGAGCAAGAAACCTTCTCTCTAACAGAAAAAAAGAAACAAAACTAAACTAAAAACTAAACACAAATGATAAAATCTTTCATTCCTTTAAACATATCAGTGGTTCCTCTCAGTCTTCTCTGCAAGCTCTCCCTACGTTGTTAGCTGGATGGCCTCTGAATCCCTCTGAGCAGGACTTGGCATAGCACAAGACTAGCACCTAATCCATGCATCCCAGAGAGCTTTGAAAAATACAACAAATTATTATGCTTCGGAAGGTTACTTGACTCTGACTGATGAGGGTGTGCAATGCCCCTGAAACAAATCCAAGTGTGACCCACAGTGCCCTCCAATTTGCTCCCATAACCTTTGTCCTTTGCTTTGCCTTGCAATTGCGAACATTGTTCAGTAAGCTGATTGAGTCTGAGATTGCATCAGATTCAACACTGCACCAAATCCCTCCCTTCAAAAGAGCAGCCCGTATCTTTGCAAAAGATCTGCCTGCTTACTTCCTTGATTAGCTCTTACTTGAGTGCCTCACTGGGCAGAGGAGGAAAGGAGCTGACAAAGCAAGGATAATGGAAATCTTCAGCTGTTTAAGGTTACCTTTGTGTAGGATGAAATGCACAAACTGACTTCACTACCTTTGGGCTAAAGAACTCAAGCTCTTTCTTCCAGTAAACATGTACTGAGCCCTGCGCCAAGTGCTTGGCATTCAAAAATCAGCCATTTTTTCCTTATGGAAGAAAAGAATATCAACAATTCTGCCACAGTGCAATACGTTCTAGAATAAAAGTATATACAAGGTTATTACAGCTTAACAGAGGGCAAAGAAGGACACTGAATCTGCCTGGGCAGGATTTGAGGAGTTGGAAAATTCACACATCTCTTTCTTTACTCGCCACGGAGGAATGAATGAGCTGACCTACAGTGCCTGTGGGAGGCTAGTGCTGTTGCAGCCTTTTAATGCAGTCTATTTAATGCCATTGCCACTGAATTGCTTTGGTTGCTATACATGCTTTCCTGTTCTCACATATTCACCTCTTACTTTACTTTCAGAATAGAACATATGGTGTTTCCATTCTCTCTCCAGTCTTTCAACCCCATCATGTTTCCTGCCCTGGAGAGTTGCTTTGACTATCAGAGAAGGAATACTATAATGGCTTAGCTGGAGCAAATAAAGAGGCAGGAATAAGCCTGTTTGCTGAAAGGAGCTGGAAAAGCGAGTGCAGTGCCATTATCATAAGTACCCATTGCAACCAGGCCCTCCATGGCTCCAGCAGGTAAGTACCTGCCCTGTGAATGCCCAGGGACATCCCTGCCAATTGCAGCTGGAGATATTTGTCTTCACATTAGTTTCTATCCTCTACATCTCACCTCATCCCTTTCCAGGGTGTATTTGTTAAAATCGTGGTTCTTAACCTTCTATAGCTCATGAAATCCTCTGAGAGAATCTAGTGAAATCCAATGACTCACTCCCCTGAAAAATTTTCAAAAGCACATAAATGCAAAATATTACATTCAACTTCTAGGGATACACAAACCCCTAAACCCTATACACAGAAACCAGGAAAAAGCATACTGTTTAGTTCAAAATCCTTGAGCTTGTACTATGTGCCAAGCCCCACAGGGACACCACCTCAAACTTAATGCTTCACCATTCTGAATGTAGGACTGTCCTCAAACATCCTGCCTTTGTTCCACGTAAAGTTTCTGCCTGGAACACTTGTCCCCATGTTCTCTGCCCAGGAAACATCTATTCAGTAGTTTAAGCATCACCTCTTAAATGAAAATAGAAACTTTATGAATCCATCACCCCAATCCACCCCTCCTCCAAGAAAGGCAAATTACTGCCCTCTTCCTGTCCCACCATTTTCTGAAGATATGTGAATCAGAGATCCTACAATATTTATTACTTTAATGCAGTCATATCCCTTTCTCTATCAGACTGTCAGCAACCTGAGGGCATGGACTATAACTTAATCATCTCTTATTTTCAGCTCCTAGTATAAAATCTCTATTCTAGAGGAAAACATTCCTTTGGGGGAAACAAACACAAAATCAGTTAATTTTAATATGAGTGTCCTAATGCTCAAACCTGATGAGTGATTTTTAAGCAAAATCTTAGGGGAGGAGTGGCAATAAACTAGACAAAATTGGTGCATTTGGGGGCACATTATTGGCAGGGGGACAGCAAGGCATGCAGCAGAATCACAGTGTACAGAGAAGGCAGTAATTCCGGATTCATGGTGACTAAATAGGGAGACAGAAAACAGGTGTAAGAGGTGAGGAGAGAGAAGAGGAGTATGAGGATAGAGGGCACCAAATGAGGTACAGAGAGCTTGGATATATCCCAGAGGTAGAAATCACTGAAGGATTTTTTTTCTCCCTTTTCTACTTAGCAAAGTAATGTGATTACTGTTAAAAATGGAGAAAAGGCAAGAAGACAACAAACTCGTAACTCCATCATATAAAGACAACCATTATTGCTATTCTGTCATCCTTATGTATTATGTTAATATGTATGCATGTGTATGTAACTGTGGTTTGTATTTTACTTCGATTTTGCTAAGATTAAGTATTTACTAGTAGCAGGCACTATACTGAATACACTACATGCATTATATCATTTCATCCTCAAAATAGTTCCTAGTAATTCACAATTATTCATTGTAATCCATTTTAAGGAGGACAAAGTTGGGGGAAGGGTGTCCAACACCACATGACTAATATGTATTTAATAGCAGAACTGAGAGATTCCACACCAAGTTTTCTTCAAATACTTCAGTTTTTTTCTTTATTCTCACATGTTTAACTTGTAAGTGAATTATTTCTTCCAATTTTCTCAGAAAAATCCCTTTGGGAATTTGATAAGCATTGTGATAAACCTAAAAATAAACCTGGAAAAAAAACCCGAACCCATTACTACAGTATTTTCCCATATAGAGAGCATATAAAACTCCTGGCATTCATTTCAACCTTATTATAATCTTCGCAAAGTCTGCAGTTTCCTTCATTGAAGGCTTGTAGGTTTAGGAGGGTGGCACGTTCAGATATATGCTTTGAACAGATAAATCTGGCAACAGTATGAAGGAAGACAGATTTGAGGAGACGAGATTGGAAGGCTGAAACACAAACTAAGAGATGGCCACAGTCCAGGTGAGACACAAGAGCCTAGAACCAAGGCAGTGATGTGTGGTGGGAAGGGCAGGGAACTGCCTCAGGAAACATGGAAGGCAGAATTTAAAGGACATGGAGTAAAAAGAGGAAGCAGAGTGGTAGAGGAAAGAGAGGAAGTCAGGGAGAGTGGATGAACTGGGGATGCCATTCACAGAGAGGACACAGAAGGGATGCAATTTGTGGTGTGGGGTAGCAAGTAACAAGTTCAACTGTGAACTAAATCACCGAAACCATCCCAAGTGCCTACTCTATGCTGAGTGCCTTGCTGAGTGCTGGAGAGTCTGCGGCACATCAGACTGGGGTGGCCCAAGGACGGGCACACTGGGGTTAACAATGAGCAAGGAGACTAGGCTGGGCAGAGGGGTGCAGCCTGGTGGAGATGGCCTGGATGGGGCTCTGAAGCTCTAGGAACAGATCTGAAACTGCAAGTGTGAATGAGACTGCCCTCAGAAAACATGCAAGCAATGTGAGAACAGAAGCCAACCAAGGTTGGAGCTTGAATTAAAACAGGGTTTCAAGTTGAACAGAGGAAGCAGGCACGCCAAGAGAGGAATAGAAGTTATAATAACCCAATCCTGAGCCCATACTGCCCCTGGACTTCTTGGAAAGAATGATTTTTTTTTTTAAATTCAAAGGTCACTCAGTCGATTTTAAACATTAAACAAAATTACACAAGAAGTCCATGATGAGGGCAAGAATTTGCATCTCCTGGCTGCCTCTCAGAGCTTTATCCACCAGCCATATGGAATTGATGATTAATATTCAGTAGGAAGTGAATGTATAATCATGTGCCTGCCATTCAAATGTGAAAAGAAATGTTTTCTGCTCAGTATACCCAATAATATATTAATATATCTTCAGTTTAAAATACATTTATGAATAATTTTATACATTTTATAAATTTCCTGGCAAGGATGATAATAGAACAATCTATTTTCACTGCTACATGAAACAAAAAAGAGGAATGAAAGGTTCAGTTAATCAAGGAATTTAATATGCTTTATAATAAATATCAAACAGTCATTACTTGGGCTATACAAAGGGTGGCTGAGGTCATAATATGATTATAATAGCAAGAGTTTGTGTCCATATATATTCTGTCAGTTACTTAAATTTGCATAAGAAGTTTCCTCTATGAATTTTTTTTACCACATTAGAAAGCTAGAAATCAAATTTGCTTGTCCTGATTTATATATGAGCAGCAATAATAAGATTTTGTAATGATTAACAGTAGTAACAATCAAATAAATGGAAAACACTAACCTTTCCAAGGTACCGATGCAATGACAAACAGACGGATATGAAAATAAATTACCTGCACTGCCATATGTAGATGTTGTTTAGAATACCAGGAAAGCACCAGAATCTGAAATGATTACTGTGGCAGTGTTTGACGAGGCCAGGAAAAAAAAAAAATGCTGTGAATTCTTCATCTTTTGTCATCTTTGTCAACAGTGTGTACCCATGTGTGGTGTATACACATGTGCATGTTCAATTTTGTGGCATCCTGATCATAAGGAGAGATGCAGTTACTTCAAGATCATAGGGAGAGGCTGGGTGTGGTGGATCACATGCCTGTAATCCCAGCACCTTGGGAGGCCGAGGCGGGCGGATCACCTGAGGTCAGGAGTTCGAGACCAGCCTGGCCACCATGGCAAAACCCTGTCTCTACTAAAAACACAAAAATTGGGTGGGGGTGGTGGTATACGCCTGTAATCCCAGCTACTTGGGAGGGAGGCTGAGGCAGAATTGCTTGAACCGAGGAAGCAGAGGTTGCGTGAACAGAGATCCCACCACTGCACTCTGGCCTGTGCAAATGGGCAAGATTCAGTCTCAAAAAAAAAAAAAAGAAAGTCACAGGGAGAAACCTGGGGCCAGACGGAAATGTACAATCCATCCAGGAGGAGCTGATGGATTTACAGTTTCCCCTCTTAACAACCACTGCCACTAAAATATGTATTCCAGGGTTATTGCATTAACTCTGTCATAGTCCACTAGTTGTAACTCCCAGGGTTCTCAGTGAGCAAAAAGTTTTGTTTAAAAATGGCTTTGGGATGATTCTTGATAAATTAAGAATCCTATGATTCCATGATGCTTCCTTTAGGAATAATATCCAAGGAGTAATGTCCACTACAATCTCCTTCAGCAACATTCTTGTTTTTTATTTTTTTGAGATGTAGTCTCACTCTGTCGCTAGGCTGGAGTGCAGTGGCACAATCTCAGCTTACTGCAACCTCTGCCTCCCGGGTTCAAGCAATTCTCCTGCCTCAGCCTCCCGAGTAGCTGGGACTACAGGTCTGCGCCACCGTGGTCAGCTAATTTTTTGTTGTATTTTTAGTAGAGACGGGGTTTCACCATGTTGGCCAGGATGACATTCTTGCTTTTACTGAGGAAAAAAATTCCAAGACAGAGGGAGAATGCTCTAATGATGGCTAATCTATTATTCTAAGTATTCAAAGGTGATGAAGATTAAGGGCCTCAAACATGTTAAACACTTAACAAATGTCAAAATAATAAAAGGGAAAAAAGGGGAGAGTATAAATGAATAAATGATAACAAGACGCTATAAAATTAAGAACATTCTAGTAAACAGAAATAAAGTTGTGTTCAGTTTGATAATCTAGACATGCAAAAATTATGAATTTTTTAGCATTTATAATGTAAGAGATATATGGAAAGTTTAAGTTAAAAACTAGCTTATTCTCAATCATAAAATATGAGGTAAAATTTTGAATCAAAGCTTGATGAGGGTTATTTAAAAATGTGATTTTGTTCGTGTCTTGACAGTAAAATGAAAGTATACAATTAAACAATAGAGCCAGGAAACTGCTCTTTTATTCATTCAAATATGTTGAATCTGTTTATGGAACTTAGCCATAATGCATATTTCTACTTCATTTTTAACAAACTAGGTATAATCTTATATATTTGTAATTTGGGAAATTTTCAGAATCCATTTAATCACAAGTATCCATCCAATGAAAAAGTTTACTGTCACCATTTTATGTTCACTCCAAAGTGTGATAAACATTTGATTAGCTAAATTTTTAAAAATCCAACCAAATTACCAAAACTAAATCGCACTTAACTGATTTTCCAAACAAACTTAGAATGTGACAAAGAGTTGGTCCTGTAAGTACAAGTAATTGTTAGCATCTATGAAGCCTTCAACAAACTGTCTGGTGCTCTGCAGTCCTATCTTCTGGGAGACAGAAAACAGGACTTTCTGTTTCTGTTTTGAAAAATTACCTTCACTGGGCCAAAGTTATGGATCTGGCAGACACTGCCTCCCCACGCAACGATGACCCACAACATCCCCATCCTCCTCGCTCCTATTCCTTGGCCCACCTTCAGGAGGTATGGACAACTGGGTTACAAAGTTGGGCTTCAGAATCCTGGAGTAAGCTTCCCCTGGCCCTCCAATTCAATTCCTACTCTTTCTCTACTGCCTTCTCTCTGCAATCCAGCATCCACCAACCTCCTCATTCGTATGGATGGCGAACTTTTTTTTTTTTTTTTGAGACGGAGTCTCGCTCTGTCGCTAGGCTGGAGTGCAGTGGCGCAATCTTGGCTCACTGCAACCTCCGCCTCTCTGGTTCAAGTGATTCTTCTGCCTCAGCCTCCCAAGTAGCTGAGACTACAGACACATGCCACCACACCCAGCTAATTTTTGCATTTTTAATAGAGACGGGGTTTCACCGTGTTGGCCAGGATGGTCTCAATCTCTTCACCTCGTGATCTGCCCACTTTGCCCTCCCAAAGTGCTGGGATTACGGGTGTGAGCCACCACACTCAGCGGTGAATTTTCTTGATGAATGATGAATTCAATGGTGATTTATAACATAGAGAGTTCTGAGGAGCTTTTGTAAACCTAAAGCATAAACCAAACACTTTCTAGCCTTGTTATAGCAATTATTAATACACAATCATGACATCAGCAAGCTGGGAAGAATCTTGGATGTAATCTAAGCCTAAACTCCTCATTTTATAGATAGTGAACTATAATACTAGTGATCGCCTACAACCAAAATAATAACTGACTCAAAGTAACCTGCACATTCATGTAACGCCAGTGGAACATCTCAATTACACATTTTCATGTTTTGAGGCCTTAAATCCTTGCTGTAAGAGGTTGTTCATTTGAACCCAGGTTCTTAATGTTTGCATGTATCTTTTAATTTACAGTCATGTGCAGATTTAGAAATATTTAAAAATTTCAAATCCTGTACTTCTTCCATAAACCCTGAATTCACATTTCATTGTTATTAATGGCATCAACGTGCCTCTCAAAAACTATTTAAAACAAGGAATAACTTTATACATTTAAGAATTCTGAATTCTATTTTCTGTTCTTTTCAACTGGATCAGCGGCAGGGGGCTTGGAGGGAGATGAGAAAAACAAGCTCTGGACTCCCACAGACTTCAGACATTATTAGGTGCTGTCATTTTCTCCATATATTCTCATTTTCTTCCAGGGACAATGTAATGCTTATGCAATTAAACAAACATGATATTAAATAGCCTGAATTACAGAATGTTCCCTGCTCCCTGCAATGATCGTGATATACATCTCACTATTAACAAATTTCTCAGGAGAACAAGGGTGGACGGTTTAAAATGTAGACATGATAAGCTTTTAATAAAACAATGTTATACCAGTATCTACATAGAGTAAGCAAGAAAAATTCAGTGATGATTTTTCTCCCCAAGGAAGTCTCAAAAGAAAGATATCCACATCCAGGTAAGTTGGGAACCATGACAATTCCCTGTTGTGTGAAGGTTTCCACAAATCTTTAAAGCTGACTTAGAGAAAGACATTAATACAAGATTATATCCTTACCATAATTTGTCCCTTGGAGCCAATACATTTACATTTTGACTTAAAGTATGTTGATGACCAAAACCATTGTATACAAAATGTAAAGAAATGCAATACAAAAATTAAAATAAATGCTGTTCTCCCTAATACCTTCATACTGTTAACTTTGAGCCTTAGAAAAATGTGAGAACTGTTTTGGCTCAGTAGAAGGGTGCTCTGCTCCAACACTACAATGCTTTACAGACCCCGGGTAACAAAACTCCTTTACAGGGGTGAAATGAGTATTTAATGAGAACACTGATTATCAGCCAAATTTCAGCATGTGCCCTAAGAAACAACGGAGATACATCATTTCTTACAACAGTAGCTGATAAAAACAGTAGTTGAAAACAACAACAAAAACACAACAAAACACAACAAAAACACCTAGACTTTTAAAAAAATGATTATGCTTCTTTGGGGATGCAGATATGTCTGCGTTTGGAGTTTTCTGGCCACTTTCCTGTAATATTTGCTTTAATAATTTCTTTCAACCCTTTACAACACCAGCTGTTATACTGAGGATAAATACAGGTCTCCAGGAGAGATGCTTCAAAGTATCTCACTTTATGGAAACACAAAAGCATCAAATCAGGCAGTTTGGTTGTTTAATCATAAATTGCTATTTTCCAACTGCTAAATTTTTGTGTGTGTGTGATGGAGTGTTCCGCCAGGTGAAACTGGCACTGTCACGAGCTTCTTTGTGTCACATAACTATTTATTGGAAATGAAAAGGCTGAAAAACATCCTGTGCCCTTCATTCTATGTTAAATTCATGGAAGATGTTCTCAAAGTCTACTTTTCAAGATCACAGTATTCTTTATATTAAATAACAATAACAAAGCCTAAGAGTCACGAGGTGTTAGTTGAACAAGTAAAATGTCTGTTTGCAAATACTATATTGGAGAATGAACAGGTAAGAAGGAATAGAGTATAGGGTATTATTTTTGATCATCAGTATTCTCTCAGAGGGCAGAAGGCTGTTTTTTCAACTTGTCAAGGGTTCAAGAAGGCTAAGTTTAAAACAGTAAGTTTTACCACAATTGAACAAACTCTACCACACACAGTGAATGGGACTATATCAACTTAAAAACATAGCCTTTAAAATTCCTCTCATTAGATAATGGAGGCTATGGCCCCTCCCCCTGAATCTAGGCAGCCTTTTGACTGCCTCATCCAAGGGTGCATGATGAGAAAGGTACTTGTGACTTGGAACGCTAAGTCTTTAAAGACCATGCATCTTCTGTCTTGTCCACTGGAATATTAGTCTCTGGGTCTGTAGTAAGTCCTCCTACAGAAGCTGCCATGATGGAGGGATCACAAGTAGGCACGCCGATGCACAGCCCCATCTGAACCCAGCCTTCCAAATTCTTACCAAGGTCAGAGAAACATGCCTGATGCCACCTTGAATCAGACCATCTGCCAGCTAAACACTACTCAGCTGCGCCCTGGCTGAATCTCTGTGCAAAAACTATGAGATGTAATAAAATGGTTGTTGCCTTAATTTGCTAAGCTCTAGTATAGTTTGCCACGTAGCAACAGAGAATTAAGAATTTGGAAGAGGCTTTGAAGATCTGCTAGTCCCATTGTTTGCTTCTAAGGAAACTAAGACCCAGACCGGTGAAGTGTGTATCCAAGGACACTACTTAGTAATCGGGTTAAAACTAGAATCCAAGTCTCTAGGATCTCAGCTCTGTTCTTTCAAAGAGCTCATCTTGGTTTCCTCATATCCCCCTTCCACTTTTACTCTTTTGTGTTTTTTTGTGGGTTTTTTCCTTTTTTTTGAGACAAGGTCTCACTCTGTTGCCCAGGTTGAAGTGCCATCAGGGCTCACTGTGGCCTTGACCTTCAGGGTTCAAGAGATCCTCCCACCTCAGCCTCTCAAAGTGCTGAGATTATAGGCATGAGCCATCATGCCCAGACTATTTTGTTATCATGTGAACTCAAAAAGTACCAGGGCCAGGTGTGGTGACACATGCCTGTAGTTCCAGCTACTCAGGAGACAAAGGATTGCTTGATCCCAGGAGTTTGACACCAGTCTGGACAACACAGTGAGACTCTGTCTCTTTTTTTTTTTTTTTTAAAGTAACCAGAGCATGCCCATAAAGGGTGTATCTCCTCCCTCTTTTTAAAAGTTAAGGCTGGGCAGGCACAGTGGCTCATGCCTGCAATCCCAGTGCTTTCAGAAGCAGAAGTGGGAGGATCACTTGAGGTCAGAAATTTGAGACCAGCCTAGGCAACATAGCAAGACAACCCCTCGACAAAAATAATAATTAATAAATAAATAAATAAATAATTTCATTAGCTGGGCATGGTGGCATACACCTATACTCCTAGCTACTCAGGAGGCTGAGGCAAGAGGAATGCTTGTGCCCAGGAGTTCGAGGCTGCAATGAGCTGTAATTGTGCTACTGTACTCCAGTCTGGGTGACAGAGCTAGACCCCATCTTGATAAATAAATAATAAAGTTAAGAATAATTCTGACATATTTTCTTCTGTCTTTATCTTAAACATTTTCCTTAGATGAAATTGGGAAAGAATTACTATTTACAGAGCATGGAATAAAACTTCTGATCCAAGTTTGTTTCAGCAATGCAGACATTAGTATTAGCCTCAAAAACCTGCCTGACATTTCATCTTTTCATTCCCATTTCATGTGAAACATCTTCAGGTAAACATTGCTGTTACTTTTTTAGTACTTATACAGTCAATGTTTTGCTCCAACTAGTTAAGACAACCTATGACCGTTTATTATCTCTAGTAACATAGTTCTTGGTTTTATTTCTTTAATCAGCTGGCATACTTATTAAAAGGCAATACTGAGCTTCCCAAGGTTAGCCTTTTGTGTGAGCAGTTTACAGGAAACGTTTCAGGTGATCTTTAGGCTTTGTATGAACCTGAAATTGAAGATTAATGATCTGCTCAGTAAGAAGCATTCTCATTAAGCACGTTAGTCTTTAGAATACTGTGTTCATTAAACTGTTAATGAATAAAGAAAAGACCATCTCAAAGATAAACAAGTTCTGGCAGCTGTTTTAAAAGGAAAAGTTCACAAGATACTGGCATATGCAGGGACTAGCGCATTGTAAGTAACTAGAGGTCACAGGCTCATAAATGGTTGAATGATTTTTGGGGATTCATCAATGTCTCTAACATTTTCATCCAGAAGTTGTTTCTCTATATTTACATGAAATATTATTTTTGAAAA
>NW_012100287.1:307082-307986 GCF_000951045.1 Mandrillus leucophaeus | reverse complement strand
AAAGAAAGAAAGAAAGAAAGAAAGAAAGAGAGAGAGAGAGAAAAGAAAAGAGAAAGGAAAGGAAAGGAGAAAAGAAAAGAAAAGAAAGAAACTAGCCCATGTGAAGTCATCTGGTCTACCCCCATTGGAAGCAGGGACACATCGAAACGATCAGACACTGATCACTCCTTGTTTACTTGCAAACATTTTCAGGGAAACAAGTCTACATTCGGACCACATGAAGTGTTTAACAATCTATACCATTAGGTTAGTTACAGGAATGAATTACCTAAATCTGACAGGATTCTCTCTACATTCACTTCCACAGCTGGTGTCCCTATATTATCACAGGCTGCTAGTCAACTTTCTCTTTCAAAGCCCCGCAACTTCAGCTCCATTGCTCTTTCCTTGCAGTTAGCAATGTTTACTCTGACTTTAATTCTCAAATGTAGAAATATTTCCGGCACTTTATTGACCCAGGTTAAAAAAATCCTGAAGAACTCAAAAAGGATTACACTGGGAAGTGCAAGAAAACCAAAAACCACAAAATAAACTTTCACCAAGTTTCAGTCTTTACTCATTGGCTCCAAACTGTGGCTGATGAATGATTCTAATCAGAACTATTTATCGTAGAAGGTAAATGAATATATTCATTTTTATTCATTCCTATTATAATATTATGAAAAGTGAGTCCCAGTATAAACTGAATAAAGTCACCAGAGGAATAAAATCAATTAAAGACATACTGTGTACTTACACTCAGGCAGACTTGGCAATTCAGTGCTTTAAGCTAATTTCTCTCTTGATATTTTCAGAATCTAATTCAGTAACACAAGTAATGCTTATTAGTAATATTAATGTACCACATGCTATCTCTGTCAACTTAATAATCTTGGGGTGTTTTTTTTTTTTTTTTTTTTTTTTT
>NW_012100287.1:297137-305585 GCF_000951045.1 Mandrillus leucophaeus | reverse complement strand
AAACACTAATTTTCAAATGCATGACAGCACCTTCCAGAATCAGAAGAATTCTATTACACCAAAAGGATTTTTTGAATTTATAAGCCTTTATAAACTTTCAGAATATTTAATACACCAAATTTTAAAAGGCAGTAATCTAAAGAATAAATATCTCAGAATTACTCAAGATGAAATGCTAATCACAACCTTAAAAATATTTGCAAACATTTCATGAACATGATACAATTAGGTAAATTTCCTGTGTAACACACTATTTCCTAGACAATAGTTTTTTAGTCATGCATTTTGTAATTCTGTTTCTTTAACATGGAAGCTGCAGTTTCAGTTCAAACTAAGTTGCTGTATTTATATGGCATTCTAGGCCCAGGATATTACAGCAGTTGGGATAATGCTTTCCGTCAGCTTGTAATTTAAGATCTTTCAAAGCAGCTTAACATTTGTGTTATTTCATCCTCACAAAAAGTCCTATGTGGTGCCAATACATATTATGATGATTTTAAGATAACCTGAGGACCAGAGAGACTGGGTAACGTGCTACACCACCAGACTACACCATCCTGACGCAGGAAGCAGCTTCCATTTCCACAGCAGATTCATCCAAAAATAAAGTACTATATAAATGGCAGTCTTACTTTCGACTAAGGCTGGCCAAATGGGCCCAGACCAGGTATCTCTGAATTGAAGAATTCTAAGACTGACTAAGTGAGGACCCACATCTACTACTTAGTAGCACAACCCTTTGTTAAAATGATTCTGCCAGGATCTTCCTCCATATTTCTTCAGGCCAGTTGACTCCAAATTCTTGTTTTTGTTTTGTTTTTCTAAAAAGTCTACTTTTTGTGCCAGGCGCAGAGGCTCACACCTGTAATCCCAGCACTTTGGGAAGCTGAGGCGGGCAGGTCATGAGACCAGTCTGACCAACGTGGTGAAACCCCGTCTCTACTACAAATACAAAAATTAACCGGGCGTGGTGGTGTGCGCCTGTAATCCTAGCTACTCAGGAGGCTGAGGCAGGAGAACTGCTTGAACCTGGGAGGCGGAGGTTGCAGTGAACCAAGATGGCACCACTGCACTCCAGCCTGGGCAATAGGGCGCAACTCTTATCTTACTGCTCCCCTACCCCGCCAAGAAAAGTCTACTTTTTGTAAAATACATTTTCTTTACTACCTCATCTGTTGTCCTTATGGACTCAGAAGAAAATTCAACTGTGCTACTTGGCAGACAGCTTAACTGAGTAGTGGGGCAGGGTAATGGAAGTACAGGCTGACTCTGCATATCAGTTTCCTCATCCATAAAATGGATGTTTTTATATGACTCTTGTAAGAATCAAGTGAGACACGAGTGTTTTGTTAACTGTAAAGTGCTACAGCTACACAAAATGAAGCTATTACTGTTACACATGCGTGTCAGGAAAAGAAATTATTTTTATAGTACTATTTATGAAATTTTTCCTTCCATTAACTCATTGTCATATCCAAGTCAGTCTTCTATCTGTGGCGATATTAGCAGAATTTTCAAGTGAATGAAACAAAACTCACAGAAATGAGACAATATAGATTATAAAATTCATAATCTCCCAATACATTAGCAAATCGAATATTTATACTATCCATATTGTATCTGTTCATGCTTTTATCTATAACTAGATGGTATGAACTGAACTGTGTCCTCCCAAATGTATATGTTGAAGCTCTAATCCCCAGTACAATGGTATGGAGAGATGGGGCCTTTGGAAGGTCATTGAGATTAGATGAGGTCATGAGGGTGGGGCCCTCATGAGGGGATTAGTTCCCTCATAAGTGACAGGGGAGTTCACACAGTCATGCACACATTCTCTCTCTTCATCATGTGGAAATAGAGAGAGACAGTCGTCATCTGCAAGCCAGGAAGAGTGCCCTCACCAGAAACTGGCCACAGTGGCACTCTAATCCCAGACTCCCAACCTCCAGAACCATGAGAATATTTCTGTTTAAGCCATGGAGACTGTGGTACATTGTTATGGCAGACATAGCTGATTAAGACAGTAGACTGACCAGGAACCACCTCAGTGATTCAGCCTAAGTTCCAATCCTGGCATAACCATCTGCTTGCTACATAACATTAGGCAAATTACTTAACTTTTCTGATCCTTAATTTTAGCATCCAAAAATGGGTAATATAATAGCACTGACCTAATAGCATTACTATGACTATTAAATGTGTTAATATACATTTATAATTATGCCTGGCACTTAATATATGTTGCTTTCTTTATGCACCTTCTTAGTTTTTTTAATAGGCACAGAGTAGACAATAAATTCTGAAGTGATGAATTTCATTATAAAGTAGGATGGAACTGCCAGCTGTGGTGGCTCACGCCTGTAATCCTGGCACTTTGGGAGGCTCAGGTGGGCAGATCACTTGAAGTCAGGAGTTCAAGACCAGCCTGGCCAACATGGTGAAATTCCATCTCTACTAAAAATACAAAAATTAGCCAGTCGTGGTGGCGAATGTCTGTAGTCCCAGCTACTCGGGAGGGTGAGGCAGGAGAATCGTTTGAACCCAGGAGGCGGAGGGTGCAGTGAGCCGAGATCACATCACTGCACTCCAGCCTGGGCAACAGAGCAAAACTCTGTCTCAAAAAAAAAAATAAAAACAATGAGCTGTGCGTAGTGGCACACACCTGTAATCCCAGCTACTCGAGAGGCTGAGGCACGATAATCGCTGGAACCCAAGAGGCGGAGGTTGCAGTGAGCAGAGACAGAGCCACTGCGCTCCAACCTGGGAACACAGTGAGACTCTGTCAGAGAAAGGAAAGGAAAGGAAAGGGGAGGGAAGGGGAGGGGAGGGGAGGGGAGGATGAAAGAAAGAGAGAAAGAAAGAGAGTTCTTGAAAGAGAGAGAGAGAGAGAGAGAAAGAAAGAAAGAAAGAAAGAAAGAAAGAAAGAAAGAAAGAGAGAGAGAGAGAAAAGAAAAGAGAAAGGAAAGGAAAGGAGAAAAGAAAAGAAAAGAAAGAAACTAGCCCATGTGAAGTCATCTGGTCTACCCCCATTGGAAGCAGGGACACATCGAAACGATCAGACACTGATCACTCCTTGTTTACTTGCAAACATTTTCAGGGAAACAAGTCTACATTCGGACCACATGAAGTGTTTAACAATCTATACCATTAGGTTAGTTACAGGAATGAATTACCTAAATCTGACAGGATTCTCTCTACATTCACTTCCACAGCTGGTGTCCCTATATTATCACAGGCTGCTAGTCAACTTTCTCTTTCAAAGCCCCGCAACTTCAGCTCCATTGCTCTTTCCTTGCAGTTAGCAATGTTTACTCTGACTTTAATTCTCAAATGTAGAAATATTTCCGGCACTTTATTGACCCAGGTTAAAAAAATCCTGAAGAACTCAAAAAGGATTACACTGGGAAGTGCAAGAAAACCAAAAACCACAAAATAAACTTTCACCAAGTTTCAGTCTTTACTCATTGGCTCCAAACTGTGGCTGATGAATGATTCTAATCAGAACTATTTATCGTAGAAGGTAAATGAATATATTCATTTTTATTCATTCCTATTATAATATTATGAAAAGTGAGTCCCAGTATAAACTGAATAAAGTCACCAGAGGAATAAAATCAATTAAAGACATACTGTGTACTTACACTCAGGCAGACTTGGCAATTCAGTGCTTTAAGCTAATTTCTCTCTTGATATTTTCAGAATCTAATTCAGTAACACAAGTAATGCTTATTAGTAATATTAATGTACCACATGCTATCTCTGTCAACTTAATAATCTTGGGGTGTTTTTTTTTTTTTTTTTTTTTTTTTACTAAAATGTCAATCTAATGTGTGGAATCCTACCCCAAGAGAATCTATGCAAAATTACAATTAACAGATTCATTCTATAGACATAGTAATTAGCCATGGGACCATTCATGAATGCCTGTAATTAAGTTATTTTACACATTACAACAATTTTACTTGAAATCATAAGATTTGCATTAACCACTATAAACAGCTACTAGCACCACACACTGCACCAAGCCCTTTAATTGCATTATTGCATTTCAACTTTACAATGAGAAAAACGCTCAGAGAGCATCAACAATTAAGGTTGTACAACCAGTAAGCAGTGGAGTAATGATTTTAATTCAGGCATTCTAATATCAGAAAATAAGCCTTTTCTACTGCTTTGTACTGGACATAGATGGAAAAAAATGCCAGTAAAACAGTGAAAAAGCAGATTCAGGTGAGCAAATACATTTTCTATAAAGAGCCATAGACACTACTAATCCAAGGAAAGGAAAGAGTCTATTGAGGGTCTCAAAAAAAAAATCAGTTTTAATATTGATTTTTAAGACAGAAAAACAGAAAATGTCTTATGCCTCCAATCTTTATATTAAGAAAAAAACATTAATACTAAAAATTATATTTTAGTACACAGAATTGACAGATAATTTCCCACCAGATTTAGTACTTTAGAAGAAAATACAAAAATTTTAAAAATGTACCCATTTCCCATTTTCATTTATGTGGCTTACAGAACTCCACTACCAGCCGGTGCTGATCAGCATACCAGGCAACTTCAGCCCACAAGCGTGGTTTCAGGAACTGGCACATACATAATTTCATCAGAGTCACTTGTTGAGATTTCTAGGCAAGAGAAGCTATCAGAACTTTTTCTTCCTGAAGGCTGGAGGAGGCAGTTCTTAGTTGAGAAACTACCACTGCCACTCTACCGCAAGGAGAGAGCTGAAGTTAAGGGGTCCTTTCCATGGCACCTAAGAGCAATCCTGGCTCTTGAAGCTAGAGATTCCGCTGAACCTTTTTGTTACTGCATTAATTAATTCCCTTTATTGTTCAGGTCATTTGATGTAAGCTCTCCATCCCTGCTACGACCAAAGATTCCTAATAAAAGTCAAAAGTCAAGAAATGTTTAAACACGCACACATTCTCTATTCCTTCTTTTGTCTTAACGCCAGTACCCAAGGGAAGCCATTGTAATGCACCCATTTTAAAGCAGGCAAACCTTATGAAACCTCAATATGGGACCCGATGATGACAGCACAGGAAAACTGAGCCTTTCAGTCTCAAAAGGCAGCAGTGTCAGTCAAGATTTCTATGGCACCATGCAGTTAACAAATCTTGACTCACGAGTTCTGTACCATATTTATCCTGGTTTTACAGAACTGACAAACCAGTCCCCTTTTGGATCAAGGATCTCCTTAAGAATCTAATGAAAACTATAGATTCCTCTCACCAGAGACCTGCATGTACGTAAATAAACACATCTTCCATACAGTTCAGGGGATTCAAGAACACCCCTCCTCCAGGCCTACCGATGCAGATCCACCAACCTCCAAATTAAGAACCCCTATGTAGTAACCACTGCTTGGGCAGTAAGAAAAACACTAATGGGACAACCAGCATCTACTTGTTCAGTTTCTCAAAAAGGTTATCCACTATGCCTGAGACTTCTACAAGTCTCCTCAGAGATACCTAACAGATACCCTCCTTTAAAAAGCCTGATTCCCAAACTGAAAACTTTCTTATTCATCTTCTTTTGGTTACAATAAAAATAAGGCGGCAATAACAAGAACATGAATAGAAATTTACATATTCTGTCACCAGAAGTCAAATATGATTTTAGATTATTACTATATTTTCTGGTTCAACAATTCAAGTTATTGGGAAAAACTCTGTATAGCATTTATATTTATTCTTAATCATTTCTATAAAACAAGGTAAACAGCCCTTAGTATAATTTCCCTTTGTACACTGTTAACACAAGAAAATGAGTTTTAATTTATTTTCTCAAACTGCATAGTAACAGGCAAGTTGCTATAAATGAGAAGGCAATCTATACTACGCTGAATCTGTTAATTTGCAGTAATTAATTACACTAAAAATTTATTCAGGCTGGGCACGGAGGCTCACGCCTATAATTCCAGCACTTTGGGAGGCTGAGGTGGGCAGATCACCTGAGGTCAGGAGTTCAAGACCAGCCGGGCCAACATGGCAAAACCCCGTCTCTACTAAAAATACAAAAATTAACCAGGCATGGTGGCAGGCGCCTGTAATCCCAGCTACTGGGGACGCTGAGGCAGGAGAATCACTTGAACCTGGGAGGTTTGCAGTGAGCAAACCTGCAGTGAGGCTGCAGTGAGCTGAGATTATGCCACTGCACTCCAGCCTGGGTGACAAGAGCAAAACTCCATCTCAAAAAATGTTAAAAAAAAAAAATTCATAAAACATCTCTCAGAAGACAAACAGGTAAATTCAATCACTGCTTTATATATCTGGAAAGATATATAGAAAAATTAAATGTTTTACTCCAGGTTATCATGGGTGCACAATATTAAGAAAGTGGTACTTTTAAAAGTCTAGAATGCATGGCCAAGGTGACTCCTAAGTAAGTTCATTTGGACTTCAAAAAGCTATTAAACAACTTATGACAATTACTTTTTTCAGAGAGGGTCTCACTCTGGAGCCCAAGCTGGAGTGCCATGGCACAATCATGGCTCACTGCAGCCTCAACCTCCTAGGCTCAAACGATCCTTCTGCCTCAGCTGCCCGAGTGGCTGAGACTACAGGTGCACACCACCACACCTGGCTAATTTCTTTATATTTTTAGTAGAGATGAGGTCTCACTACATTGCCTAGGCTGGTCCTGAACTTGGCTAAGCTCAAGCAATCCTCCCACTTCAATATCCCAAAGTGCTTGGATTACAGGTGTGAGCCACTGTGTGTGGCCACGATTACTATCTTATTATCCAAATAATTTCTCATTACTCATAGAAAATAAAGTAACAAGTGTAAAGGGTTACAGCAGAAATCACAGATAGATTTTATATACATGATTGCAAAATATTAATTATTGTATACTTTTCTATTCCAGTTGCAGATTAAAAGTCAGTAGTCATGATCACCTTTTCTACCCAAAGGTATGTGAAAAATTGTAAACTTTTCTATTAAAAAAAAAAACACTCAGAGGGGAACTTTTCTCAATCCATTTTGAAATTTATATGTGAGAGTTCATAAAAATTAACAATGACAGGTTCTGATCCAAGAAGGCTGAATAGGAAGAGCTCCGGTCTGCAGCTCCCAGTGTGATCGACACAGAAGACAGGTGATTTCTGCATTTCCAACTGAGGTACCTGGTTCATCTCATTGGGACTGGTTGGACAGTGGGTGCAGCCCATGGAAGGTGAGCCGAAGCTGGATGGGGCGTTGCCTCACCCAGGAAGCACAAGGGGTTGGGGGATTTCCCTTTCCTAGTCAAGGGAAGCCACCACAGTCTGTACCTGGAAAAAGGGACACACCTGCCCAACTACTGTGCTTTTTCCATGGTCTTAGCAACCGGCAGACCAAGAGATTCTCTTCCGTGCCTGGGTTGGTGGGTCCCACGCCTACAGAGCCTTGCTCACTGCTAGTGCAGCAGCCTGAGATCCACCTGCGAGGCTGCAGCCTGGTAGGGGAAGGGGCATCCACCATTGCTGAGGCTTGAGTAGGTAAACAAAGCAGCTGGGAGTCTCAAACTGGGCGGGACCCACCACGGCACAGCACAGCAAAGGCTACTGCCTCAATAGACTCCACCTCAGTGGGCAGGGCATAGCTGAACAAAAGGCAGCAGAAACTTCTGCAGACTTAAATGTCTGACAACTCTGAAGAGAGCAGTGGTTCTCCCAGCACAGCATTTGAGCACTGACAATGGACAGACTGCCTCCTCAAGTGAGTCACTGACCCCCGTGTAGCCTAACTGGGAGATGTCTCCCATTAGGGGCAGAAAGACACCTCATACACACAGTTACCCCTCTGGGACGAAGCTTCCAGAGGAAGGATCAGGCAACAACATTTGCTGTTCTGTAATATCTGCAGTTCTGCAGCCTCCCCTGGTGATACCCAGGCAAACAGGGTCTGGAGTGGAACTCCAGCAAACTCCAACAGACCTGCAGCTGAAGGGCCTGACTGTTAGAAGGAAAACTAACAAACAGAAAGGAATAGCATCAACATCAACGAAAAGGACATCCACACCAAAAACCCTATCTGTAGGTCACCAACATCAAAGACCAAAGGTAGATAAAACCACAAAGATGGGAAGAAACCAGAGCAGAAAAGCTGAAAATTCTAAAAACCAGAGCGCCTCCTCTCCTCCAAAGGAGTGCAGCTCCTCACCACCAAAGGAACAAAGTTGGACAGAGAATGACTTTGATGAGTTGACAGAAGTAGGCTTCAGAAGGTTGGTAATAACAAACTTCCCTGAGCTAAAAGATTATGTTCTAACCCATCTCAAGGAAGCTAAAAACCTTGAAAAAAGGTTAGATGAATGGCTAACTAGAATAAACAGTGTAGAGAAGACCTTAAATGACCTGATGGAGCTGAAAACCATGGTATGAGAACTTCGTGACACATGCAGAATCTTCAATAGCCGATTCGATCAAGTGTAAGAAATGATATCAGTGATTGA
>NW_012100287.1:291644-295292 GCF_000951045.1 Mandrillus leucophaeus | reverse complement strand
TCCAACTGAGGTACCTGGTTCATCTCATTGGGACTGGTTGGACAGTGGGTGCAGCCCATGGAAGGTGAGCCGAAGCTGGATGGGGCGTTGCCTCACCCAGGAAGCACAAGGGGTTGGGGGATTTCCCTTTCCTAGTCAAGGGAAGCCACCACAGTCTGTACCTGGAAAAAGGGACACACCTGCCCAACTACTGTGCTTTTTCCATGGTCTTAGCAACCGGCAGACCAAGAGATTCTCTTCCGTGCCTGGGTTGGTGGGTCCCACGCCTACAGAGCCTTGCTCACTGCTAGTGCAGCAGCCTGAGATCCACCTGCGAGGCTGCAGCCTGGTAGGGGAAGGGGCATCCACCATTGCTGAGGCTTGAGTAGGTAAACAAAGCAGCTGGGAGTCTCAAACTGGGCGGGACCCACCACGGCACAGCACAGCAAAGGCTACTGCCTCAATAGACTCCACCTCAGTGGGCAGGGCATAGCTGAACAAAAGGCAGCAGAAACTTCTGCAGACTTAAATGTCTGACAACTCTGAAGAGAGCAGTGGTTCTCCCAGCACAGCATTTGAGCACTGACAATGGACAGACTGCCTCCTCAAGTGAGTCACTGACCCCCGTGTAGCCTAACTGGGAGATGTCTCCCATTAGGGGCAGAAAGACACCTCATACACACAGTTACCCCTCTGGGACGAAGCTTCCAGAGGAAGGATCAGGCAACAACATTTGCTGTTCTGTAATATCTGCAGTTCTGCAGCCTCCCCTGGTGATACCCAGGCAAACAGGGTCTGGAGTGGAACTCCAGCAAACTCCAACAGACCTGCAGCTGAAGGGCCTGACTGTTAGAAGGAAAACTAACAAACAGAAAGGAATAGCATCAACATCAACGAAAAGGACATCCACACCAAAAACCCTATCTGTAGGTCACCAACATCAAAGACCAAAGGTAGATAAAACCACAAAGATGGGAAGAAACCAGAGCAGAAAAGCTGAAAATTCTAAAAACCAGAGCGCCTCCTCTCCTCCAAAGGAGTGCAGCTCCTCACCACCAAAGGAACAAAGTTGGACAGAGAATGACTTTGATGAGTTGACAGAAGTAGGCTTCAGAAGGTTGGTAATAACAAACTTCCCTGAGCTAAAAGATTATGTTCTAACCCATCTCAAGGAAGCTAAAAACCTTGAAAAAAGGTTAGATGAATGGCTAACTAGAATAAACAGTGTAGAGAAGACCTTAAATGACCTGATGGAGCTGAAAACCATGGTATGAGAACTTCGTGACACATGCAGAATCTTCAATAGCCGATTCGATCAAGTGTAAGAAATGATATCAGTGATTGAAGATGAAATTAATGAAATAAAGCAAGAAGACAAAATTAGAGAAAAAAGAGGAAAAAGAAACTAACAGTCTCCAAGAAATATGGGACTATGTGAAAAGACCAAATCTACGTTTGATTGGTGTACCTGAAAGTGACAGGGAGAATTGAAACAAGTTGGAAAAGATTCTTCAGGATATTATCCAGGAGAACTTCCCCAACTTAGCAAGACAGGCCGACATTCAAATTCAGGAAATACAGAGAACACCACAAAGATACTCCTTGAGAAGAGCAACCTCAAGACACATAATTGTCAGATTCACCAATGTTGAAGGAAAAAATATTAAGGGCAGCCAGAGAGAAAGGTCGGGTTACCCACAAAGCGAAGCCCATCAGACTAATAGCGCATCTCGCGGCAGAAACCCTACAGCCAGAAAAGAGTGGGGACCAATATTCAACATTCTTAAAGAATTTTCAACCCAGAATCTCATATCCAGCCAAACTAAGCTTCAGAAGTGAAGGAGAAATAAGATCCTTTATAGACAAGCAAATGCTGAGAGATTCTGTCATCATCAGACCTGCCTTACAAGAGCTCCTGAAGGAAGCACTAAACATGGAGAGGAACAACCGGCACCAGCCAATGCAAAAACATGCCAAATTGTAAAGACCATCAATGCTATGAAGAAACTGCATGAATTAATGGGCAAAATAACCAGCAAACATCATAATGCCAGGATCAAATTCACATATAACAATATTACCCTTCAATGTAAATGGGCTAAATGTCCCAATTAAAAGACGAAGACTGCCAAACTGGATAGAGTCAAGACCCATCAGTGTGCTGAATTCAGGAGACCCATCTCACATGCAGAGACGCACATAGGCTCAAAATAAAGGGATAGAGGAAGATCTACCAAGCAAATGGAAAAGAAAAAAAGGCAGGGGTTGCAATCCTAGTCTCTGATAAAACAGACTTTAAACCAACAAAGATCAAAAGAGACGAAGAAGGCCATTACATAATGGTAAAGGGATCAATTCAACAAGAAGAGCTAACTATCCTAAATATATATTCATCCAATATAGGAGCACCCAGATTTATAAAGCAAGTCCTTAGACACCTATAAAGAGACTCAGACTCCCACACAATAATAATGGGAGGCTTTAATACTCCACTGTCAATATTAGACAGATCAACGAGACGGAAGGTTAACAAGGATATCCAGGAATTGAACTCAGCTCTGCACTAAGCAGACCTAATAGACATTTACAGAACTCTCCATCCTAAATCAACAGAATATATATTCTTCTCAGCACCACATAGCACTTATTCTAAAATTGACCACATAGTTGGAAGTAAAGCACCCCTCAGCAAATGTAAAAGAACAGAAATCACAACAAACTGTCTCTCAGACCACACTGCAATCAAATTAGAACTCAGGATTAAGAAACTCACTCAAAACCGCAAAACTACATGGAAACTGAACAATCTGCTCCTGAATGACTACTGGGTACATAATGAAATGAAGGCAGAAATACAGATATTCTTTGATACCAATGAGAACAAAGACACAACATACCAGAATCTCTGGGACACATTTAAAGTAGTGTGCAGAGGGAAATTTATAGCACTAAATGCCCACAAGAGAAACCAGGAAAGATCTTAAATCAACACCTAACATCACAATTAAAAGAACTAGAGAAGCAAGAGCAAACAAATTCAAAAGCTAGCATAAGAAATAACTAAGATCAGAGCAGAACTGAAGGAGACAGAAACACAAAAAACCCTTAAAAAAAAAAAAAAGGATCCAGAAGCTGTTTTTTTGAAAAGAGCAACAAAATTGACCACTAGCAAGACTAATAAAGAAGAAAAGGAGAAGAATCAAATAGACACAATAAAAAATGATAAAAGTAGACATCACCACCAATCCCACAGGAATACAAACTACCATCAGAGAATACTACAAACACATCTACACAAATAAACTAGAAAACCTAGAAGAAATGCATAAATTCCTGGACACATACACCCTCCCAAGACTAAACTAGGAAGAAGTTGAATCTCTGAGTAGACCAATAACAAGCTCTGAAATTGAGGCAATAATTAATAGCTACCAACCAAAAAAAGTCCAGGACCAGATGGATTCACAGGCAAATTCTACCAGAGGGGCAAAGAGGAGCTTGTGTCATTCTTTCTGAAGCTATTCCAATCGATAGAAAAAGAAGGAATCCTCCCTAATTCATTTGATGAGGCCAGCATCATCCTGATACCAAAGCCTGGCAGACACACAACAAAAAAAGAGAATTTTAGACCAATATCCCTGATGAACATCGATGCAAAAATCCTCAATA
>NW_012100287.1:281431-291289 GCF_000951045.1 Mandrillus leucophaeus | reverse complement strand
TGGGCAAAAACTGGAAGCATTCCCTTTGAAAACTGGCACAAGACAAGGATGCCCTCTCTCACCACTCCTATTCAACACAGTGTTGGAAGTTCTGGTCAGGGCAATCAGACAAAAGAAAGGAATAAAGAGTATTAAATTAGGAAAAGAGGAAGTCAAATTGTCCCTGTCTGTAGATGACATGATTGTATATTTAGAAAATCCCACTGTCAGCCAGGCACAGTGGCTCATGCCTCTAATTCCAGAACGTTGGGAGGATGAGGCATGCGGATCACCTAAAGTTGGAAGTTCGAGACCAGCCTGGCCAATATGGTGAAACCTCGTCTCCACTAAAAACAGAAAAATTAGCTGGGAGTGCTGGAGAGTACCTGTAATCCCAGCTACTCGGGAGGTTGAGGCAGGAGAATCACTTGAACCCAGGAGGCAGAGCTTGCAGTGAGCCAAGATCGCGCCACTGCACTCCAGCCTGAGTGACAGAACGAGACTCTGTATCAAAAAAGAAAAAAAAAGAAAACCCCATCGTCTCAGCCCAAAATCTCCTTAAGCTGATAAGCAACTTCAGCAAAGTCTTAGGATACAAAATCAATATGCAAAAATCACAACCATTCTTATACACCAATAACAGACAAACAGAGAACCAAATCATGAGTGAACTCCCATTCACAATGGCTACAAAGAGAATAAAATGCCTAGGAATCCAACTTACAAGAGATGTGAAGGACCTCTTCAAGGAGAATGACAAATCACTGCTCAGTGAAATAAAAGAGGACACAGACAAATGGAAGAACATTCCATGCTCACGAATAGGAAGAATCAATATTGTGAAAATGGCCATACTGCCCAAAGTAATTTATAGATTCAATGCCATCAGCATCAAGCTACCAATGACTTTCTTCACAGAATTGGAAAAAATTACTTTAAAGTTCATATGGAACCAAAAAAGAGCTCACATTGCCAAGACAATCCTAAGCCAAAAGAACAAAGCTGGAGGCATCAAGCTACCTGACTTCAAACTACACTACAAGGCTACAGTAATCAAAACAGCATGGTACTGGTACCAAAACAGAAATACAGACCAATGGAACAGAACAGATGCCTCAGAAATGACAACACACATCTACGACCATCTGATCTTTGACAAAGCTGACAAAAACAAGAAATGGGGAAAGGATTCCCTATTTAATAAATGGTGCTGGGAAAACTGACTACCCATATGTAGAAAGCTGAAACTGGATCCCTTCCTTACACCTTATACAAAAATTAATTCAAGATGGATTAAAGACTTAAATGTAGACCTAAAATCATAAAAACTCTAGAAGAAAACCTAGGCAATATCATTCAGGACATAGGCATGGGCAAGGACTTCATGACTAAAACACCACAAGCAATACCAACAAAAGCCAAAATAGACAAATGGGATCTAATTAAACTAAAGAGCTTCTGTACAACAAAAGAAACTATCAGAGTGAAAAGGCAACCTACAGAATGGGAGAAAATTTTTGCAATCTACCCATCTGACAAAGGGCTAGGATCCAGAATCTACAAAGAACTCAAATTTACAAGAAAGAAACAAACAACCCCATCGAAAAGTGAGCAAAGGATATGAACAGACACCTCTCAAAAGAAGACATTTATGTAGCTAACAGACACATGAAAAAATGCTCATCATCACTGGTCATCAGAGAAATGCAAATAAAAACCACAATGAGACATCTCATGCCAGTTAGAATGGCGAACATAGGAAAGAACAGATGCTAGAGAAAATGTGGAGAAATAGGAATACTTTACACTGTTTGTGGGAGTGAAAATTAGTTCAACCATTGTGGAAGACAGTGTAGCAATTCATCAAGGATCTAGAACTAGAAATACCATTTGACCCAGCCATCCCATTACTGGGTATATACCCAAAGGATTATAAATCATGCTACTATGAAGACACGTGCACACCTATGTTTACTGCGGCACTATTCACAATAGCAAAGACTTGGAACCAACCCAAATGTCCCTCAGTGATAGACTGGATTAAGAAAATGTAGCACATAAACACCATGGAATACTATGCAGCCATAAAAAAGGATAAGTTCATGTCCTTTGCAGGGTCGTGGATGAAGCTGGAAACCATCATTCTGAGCAAATTATCACAAGGACAGAAAACCAAACACCACATGTTTTCACTCATAGTTGGGAATTGAAGAATGAGAACACTTGGACATAGGGTAGGGAACAGCACACACCGGGGCCTATGGGGGGTGGAGGCTGGGGGAGGGATAGCATCAGGAGAAATACCTTATGTAAATGACAAGTTGATGGGTGCAGCAAACCAACATGGCACATGTATATCTATGTAACAAACCTACATGTTGTGCATATATACCCAAGAACTTAAAAAAAAAAAAAAAAAAAACTAACAGTGGCACACACACACAGTAGCTCTACCATTAGTTTGACAATAAACTCTACAAGTTACCTCTTCACAGAATTTATCACTTTTTTAAAGTTAAAATTTGAGCCAGATATCTTCTAAGTTCTGTCATATCACAACAGGATTAGGGTTGTTTTGCCTATGCCTGTGCCTGTAACTAATTTCCCTCTCCTGAGGCAGACAGGACACTTCTGCCTTTCACATGTAGCCTCTTTCACTTCCAAGGACAGTCAGCTTGACCCAGCCAGGATCCAGGAAGAGGCACTGGAGGCTGCCCCAGGACCTGCCCCAAGGGTGAATTAAACACCTGGGAACAAACCCAGCTCATAGCTGAAGGAAGGCCACCTGGGAGGACGCAGTCACCCAGAAGCGTAGAGACAGACAGGCATGCTAGTTCAGGAGTGCCATCAGTGTGCGGGGGGGAAGGAAAAAGCCAGGAGTGGTTCTCAACTTTTTGGATTCCTGGTACCTTTCCAAATACTGGAATTTTTGACTAGGGGACTTTTATTGAAGTTGTATTTACACAAGACTGAGAAAATATCCATTTTCCACACGGAAGAATGAGGAGAGTGCTCAAGAGCCACAGGTGCTGGAGTTAAAAGGCGGCACACCACCAAGCCATCAGCTCTCCTTGCTAGCTCTGCTCAGATACCATGCCACTCAACTAGGTCATTCCTCAGCCCTGAGAAGCTGCTTTTGAATAGAACTGTAGTTACTGCCAGGCCTGGATTTCTATTATGCCCAGGAGGTGGTTTTCCCACATTGCAGTAAACACTTGATCTTTCTTACATGCCAGCTGAAGTTAAGCCTCCCATCTCTTATTGCAGGAAACTGTACCCCACTCTTACTCACAGCCCTACTTAGGACAGCCAGCACAATATGACTAAGGAAGTCTTGTGAAAATACGACAGTTTGGTCACAATTTAGGGCTAAGATGTAAGATACCACCAGTATGATAGCTAAAGAAGAGAACAGAAAAGTACAGCTCCTGTTACTAAATCTGCGGGCACAGACAGGCCACAACCAGAGTCTGCTACAGGAAGGAGCAGAAGTAGCACCACATTGGAGAGAACTTTATTTCCAGGGCAACAGGGTGATTAGGAAACACTGACAAGAGCAACACAGAATCCAAAGAACTAAAGAGACTGAGGTCCTAGGCATGTTTCTGAGAAATGAGTTTGAACAACTGAGGAGGAAAAGGACAAGTCAAATTATTAGAACTGAAAGGTTACTGCAGGACTGATAGTAAATGCTGAATTGTTTCAACTCGCCTGCCTAGAGTAAGAATTGGCTCCCGAGACTGGAATGTGGCTGAGTTAGGAAGTGGGAATCAAGAGCCCAGGAGTGGGGGTGGGGGGCTCTGTCAAGGCTGGAATTCAGGGACAGCCTAAAGCCTGTTTTAACTCAGGCAGGGAAGATGACTAAGAGTAGAAACCAGGCTTGAGAAATCATGAGTCATTCTTAAAAGAAACCAACATCAGTGTCAGTAACTTCCCTGGGAACTTGGAAAAGGGGCCTGAACAAATACTTTGGAATCTAATATCCTGCACCAACACTGAACTGCTCCTTCATTTGGATAGGTCACTCTAACTTTTCCATTCTCAGAGCTCTTTCAGTTACCAAACAAGACGAACAGTATCTGTTTACAATATTTTTACCAGTAAAAAAACATCAGTAGGAAAAAAGGTGACTTTCTGGAGAAATAAACCATTACACGTGAACTCCTTATACACAGGGAGAGTCTGCAAACAGTTCCCTCAGAACCAGTGTCACACTCATCAGTAAACTCATCAGTGGAATAATTCTCAGAATGAATGTGCAGTTCGGCTTCACAATCACAGCAGGGCAATTAAAATCTGAATTTCTATAAAATGAGATAGGAGTGAATTTTCCTCACACATTCTCCTCCAACTTAAGAACACATTTGCTAATTTCCTGTAATAGGCAAGGCATTATGTGAGCTGCTTAAAGAGATTACGAAAATAACTAAAGCCAAAAGCTACTTGACTTTAAAGGAAAAACAGAATTAGAAGGTTAAGGATTGTTAGCCCGCTGCCTATCAGAAACGAATACTTCAAGATTTAATTCAAAATACTTTTTCCAGATATTCCTATAGTTCCAACAAACTGGATTATTACTGAAACCTATAACATGGATGAATCCCCAGAAATATTGTGCTAAGTGAAGCCAGGCACAAAAACTACATTCTACATGATTTCCTTAGAACGAAGCTCAAGAATGGGCAAAATCAATTTATAGAGGAAGTCTTTAAGTGCTTGCAGGGACCATGGGGCGGGAGGTTGACATGAAAGGGGTACAAGGGTGCTGGAAGTGTCCTCCATCTCTTGTTCTGAGTGGTGGCTATACAACTGTCAGAACTTAAACAGTTAACAGTACATTTTACTATATGTAAAATACGCTTTTACAATGTTAACCAAAAAGATCACTGGACTAAATAAGCAGTACCAGGAATAGAGGGTTCAGACAAGAGCATGGCAAAAGATAGTGTTAGTATTTCTTATATTTGATCTCAATGGCATTTATAGAGAAAAGATTCTCAATTTGAAAGGAATTAGAGGTATTAGATATAACAATGACACAGGTATATTACCTGCTAGATTTCAATCACGTATGAAAGATCCTTACATAGAAAAATAAGTCACAGGACTGTTTAACAGCAAATGAAAACAGAATTTGCATCCATTTCTTTTTGCCCTATGAACCGAAAACAAAGCAAGCTTTAATTTGCATCTTTCGTATCACTCTATTACTAGAGTGCTTTGGCTATTCACAGGGGAGGAATTCCCCGGTGTGATTCCCTAATGTTAAGATTTTTCACAGGCAACAAATCTTGAGAGAAGCATATCAGAGTCATCAGTAGTTATTTTCCACCCTCACAGATTCTGATTCATGCCTTTGGTGCTTGGTTGTGACTCCCAGCCGAAGTCAGGTTAAACTCTTCCTCCAGACAGGAATAAGTCACATCCCTCAGCCAGCAGAGCAGAAGTCTGGAGAGCCATTTCTGGCTGAGAACCCAGAGGTCCGTTCTCTTCTAGCTCCCTGCCTCTCCCTTCCTTGAGAGGAAAAGACGGAGTGCAGGGAACAGATGTACCTGCTCCCTTTCTTTCTTCCTCCTTTGAAAACTTCGAGAAGCTATACAGAATTGCTGCGATCCAAGCTCTCCATGGCCTCTCCTTTAGCACAAGGAAGGAAGATAATAATGCTACACAGCAATGCAAAGAAAGAATGAAGAGAACTGGGGTGACTGACCAAGTTTTGTTGCCTCCCAACCCAGGGCTATTATTTCAGCAAGGAGCAAAGGGGCATTGGAACCACTAGCAACGTTATTACTTTGCAAGGTGCATTAACAGTTGTAGAAATCATTATAAACAAAACCTCTGCATGATGAATTCCCTGAGTACGACTGGACTTGTGAGCCTGAAAGCGTTTGTGGTGTTTTACACATTAATCTAATGTATATCTTGAGCCTTCTCATAGACGTGTTTTGTAAAGAGTTGATAATCTAAGGTCATGTTATTTTTAGAATTATAAAAATAACAGGTGCACTTGTCAGCCATCTCCCAGTGAGAGCCCATCCCCTTGAACTAGTTTTGGATACGTCCAAGTTCTGTTCTCAGCTATCCTGGTTCAGTCTCTTTTTTCACAATCTTTAAATATAATCTGCTGTCATTCTGTTGGTATGTTTGTCTTCCTGCTAGCCTGCCTACTTTGAGAACAGGGGTCACTTCAGTCCTCTTTGTTGCTCAGTTTCTAGTACCTAGCACAATAAGGTGCTGAACAGATAGGTAAATGAATGCATTTCTGTGTACATTTTTAGTTATTTTATCACTTATTAGAATATAAGCTCCATTGAGGATGGGATTCTATCTGCTTCCTTATCTCTACACCTTAAATATACCACACATATTTACTGAATAAAGACTGCGAGACAAGATAAATCCAGTGCTCTAAGCTAAATGAAATCTCTATGCACATGACTTTTTCCAAAAGTAGTGGGCTTGATTTATGAAGATGACTCATTGCTAGCAAATTCCAGTCAGCTTTCAGAGGATTTTTTTCTTTGCCAAATAACTTAGTCAAGATGGTGACAGAACTCTTCAAAATAAGTATTTTGAAGTATAAAACAGGCCACTAGCCACAGTAAAGGCAACTGTAACTCCCAAGAAAACCATGATTACCCATGGCTCAAAAGCCTTTTGCTGTGTTTGCTTACCCTTAGAGCAGATAAAAGGCCTGTTTGGAAATGTTCATGTCTCCACTATGATTTGTAGGCTGTGATATGCCCGTTATAGAAGCATGTACCCGGTGGGCACTAAGTACTATTTAAATTTAAATGGAGGCAGAAAATATGAGCTGGTCTGGCAACCTTCCGAATAGAGTACAGCCTGAGATCCAGTGGACAATGAGAACTGCAATTCTAAATGCAGTAAGAGAAAGATGGAATTTTGGCTTTCATAGTAAAAGTAACTCCTATGAAAGGCTTAAATATAAAGCAAATAAATCTTAAACTCTACTTCATTTGGGGATAAAAGCAGCCTTCTTCCTTTCATTTTGCTCTCACCTAACCAAATGAAACAGAATGTCGAAACTTTTCTTAGGTCTGATAACGCTGAAGGGGGCCTGCCAGTGTTTAAGTTCTAACATTTGGTTACAGGTTGAGTCGCCCCCAACTTTCAAGCATACAAAATGACAAGCATTAATTCATGTGCCTATTTTGCAAATTAGGCAGAGATTATTTCATTTTTTTATCAGTAAATCTGAAATGACTCAAACTACCAGGGTAATAACTTGTGTGTTCATTTTCCCTGGTATTATATTCATCTCTTTTAACAAGTTATATTTGACATCAAACTTTAACAATACTCAATGAATAGAAATTCTACTTTTGTAGGAAAATTAAACATTTTAGAATTTTTCCTTCTTTTATTGAGACAGAATCTTGTTTTGTGGCCTGGGCTGGAGTGCAGTGGTGTGATGTTGGTTCACTGCAACCTCTGCCCCTGGGATCAAGCAGTCCTCCCACCTCAACCTCCCAAGTAGCTGGGACTACAGGCATGCACCACCACTCTTGGCTAATTTTTTTATTTTTGTAGAGATGGGGTTTTGTCATGTTGCCCAGGCTGGTCTTGAACTCCTGGGGAACTACAGGTGTAAGCCACCGCTCCCAGCCAAAATTTTTCCTTTAAAAATAACCATTGAAATAAGTAAAAACTACAAATATTCCTTTATTAAAAATTCACAAGATCAATATCAAGAACACTACTTTTTAGACCTTAATACAAGACACTTTAAAATCTTAAATTTGCTAAATTAAGAAATACTCTTATTCCTTAGATATTTCTTTAGTAGAAAGACTATCAAAATGTCATCTGATATTCTATTATGAACCTTACCTTTCATGCTAAAATTATATATTCAAAGTGATGATACAATTCTGTTGTGAAATGCATCTACTGGAAAATACAATTTTATTTAAATGACCTCACTTATATTTCTCCATTTAGTTGTTTTACAATGACTATGCAAGGAACCATCCCTTGTATATTTTATATATATTATATATTTTGCATATGTCATTTATATTTTGTATATATGTTAAATATTTTGTATATGTTAATATTATAATAGTCCAGTAGAGTACCACTACCCCTTCTGTATTATCCCTACATTTTTCTGACATGGAAACCAAGACCCCAAAGTTGTAAGAAGCTGCTCAAGACGAGGTTCTTTTCAGTCATATCACACAGCTCTTCAATAATCAATATCTTTCATTCATTTACCCATTGATTCAACAAAAACTTACTGATTGCCTACTACGCGTCAGGCACTATGCTGCTCACTGAGGTGAAAGTTTTCCTCAAGGTACTCCCGGTTTAACACAAAAGACAAAACGTGACAATGAGCTGTATGAGTGGAAGGAACAGCCTTGGGGGAAAAGCGAAATCTCTAATAAAAAACAAAAGAGGTAAGACTGGGTTAAGACTTAGGTAAAAGCAGTTACCCATAATATTAATAACTTTACCTTATAATTATTGGAAGGCTTTTAGTGTATTTGGCACCACCATCCTGCAAAGTGAGATTTTTAAATGGCATTTTTCATTTGATACAACCATTTCGTATGAAGTAGGTTCTAATATTAGTTCTATCTTACAGAGGAGGGGGAGGTTGTGTTAATTATTCAGGGTCACATGCCTGATGAATGTCTAGGCCAGAATTTGAACTCACATCTGTCTAAAACTAAAGCTTAAGTAGTGGCAGGTCTCCATCTCTGTGCAGAGTCAGGCTAAAGCTGTCTGATGAAAATAATGAAACAGAGGTAGAATTTAAAAATACAAAAATAAAAAAAAACTGAGGATATTGATAGGCAGCCCAAGAATAAGGAAAGAAGCTGACATGGGAACATTAAATGGATCACAGGCCAGCATGGTGGCCCATTTCTTCCTCACCATAGCTCGCCACAGTACAGCAGGGTGCCTGTCCACACCCTTGGCCAAATTAAGGTGAGGATATCTATATCTGTAGCAGAGAGCAGAAATAATCTTTCACCACAGAGAAGAGTATCCTTTTCTTTTAATCTGCATAATAAGTACTTATAATCTAATTCAGGTTTGCAGCTTCAAACCCCAGACCCTGAGAAAAGATCACCTTCACCTCATCTCTAATACCCACACTTAGCCGGGGGCTTGGAAGGTGGATCTGCTCCAGTACATGGCCTGGTCTCTCCTCCCCTCCAGATCCAAGTGGCTATAGATTACCACAGCATTACCACAGTCCTGAGAGCGTGCAGGGATATTAGGGTGGCTGAGAAGGTCCTCTCAGAAACTCAAGATAATCTCCAATTTTAGAAGAGTCTTAGAGAAATGAGGGGCAGAAACTGATGCTGCCTGCATACACAACAGTTGAAAACTGGCAAGGTGGAATGTGAGTGGGAAGGATGAAGAGGTCAAACAGGTTTTAAACAAGATCCTTCCCCCCAGGTGCTACCTGACTGTCCTACTTCCACCAAACACTGCCCTCCCACTAGTGAACAGTGAGCTCTGAAAGACTCCTCCGTATTTCCACGTCTCCAGTCCTAAGAACAGAATCATGTAGAACCCTAACCATGAGAATCTCACCATTAATCTTCCCTCCTCTGTTCTCCTGTGATATTCTAAGGACTTGAGCTGTAATAAAAGCTAGTAACTTCTTAAATGTTTCCTTCCGCACTTTTTGTGCATACAACTATACAATGACACAAAGGAGCATGCATACTTTAATTAGAACTGCTTGGGCAGGTGCAGTGGCTCACACCTGTAATCTCAGCACTTTGAGAGGCTGAGGTGGGAAGACTGCTTGAGCCCAAGAGTTTGGGACCAGCTGGGGAACATAGTGAGACCAAACTCTAACAAAAATAACTAACTAACTAACTAACTAACTAA
>NW_012100287.1:277524-280096 GCF_000951045.1 Mandrillus leucophaeus | reverse complement strand
TAGCTTGAACCCAGGGGGCAGAGGTTTCAGTGAGCCGAGATCATGCCACAGGACTCCAGTCTGGGCAACAGAGCAAGACTCCAACTAAAAGAAAAAAAGAAAAAAATAAGACAATCATTTTTGTTAGTTTTTTAAAAGAAAGAATATCTTATGTTTTATGCAATTTAGGCATTCATGGCTTGTTTAATAGGAAGAAACAATGCAATTGTTTCAAATCATAATTATAATAAAAATTTTTAAATAACGTTAAGGATCTTACTGAGTTTCATATGCAGAGACAATGTATTATCTTTCTTTAGAATTTAGTGGGAAATACATTTTTCTTAAAAATTTAGTACAAATCAGAAAAAAAAGCACGTGTAAGACTGTGTCTATGTGACGCCACAAAACTTTAGCCATCATTTTGTCTGCGCAAAGCCAAAGATTATTTTTCAAACATCTAGATAGAATGTCTAGAGAAATCATGAAAAATTCAATTATATAAACAAAATATTGGTTTAGATAAAACAAGCTTTATAAACAAGCCTGTAATTTGCATAATTGTACTCCATAAAAAAACATCTATTTGCATGGCTTTGACCTAAGGCTAAAGTTCTGCCAAAGTTATAATAAATATTAGAAAAGAGAACTTTAAGTGCCAATGTCCCTTTTTTTTCAAGTATTTGTACTTTAAAATAGTGCGGGAAATAGTAGAATTCCAATGTTCTATTATGAAAGCATTAAATATAAAAGCAACATCTGGACTTCAAAAAAGAATATATTTTCTTTCATTTATATTTCTGGCTGGTGAATAACTTACTGCAGCAAGATCTTGCAATTAGTATTCAAACATGTAGCCAGGGCAATAATAATTACCATGGCAGAGAAAGTTGCCTATTAACCCTTCAACTTGTCTTCTATGCAAGCATTCCATCTGATGTGTTTTGGCTGAATAGTATTTGAATTGCTCTTTGGTCCATGTCCAAAATATTCTATTGTTGACATACTCATCTACTAGTATTCTTCAAACTGTCTGCTTTTTTGGGTGGATGCTAATTAATTTTAGTTGCAATGCCCAAAAGAGAACACTAAAGAAAAATAAAAATAATGTCATAAGGCAATCATTTGGCTGAATAAAATTCCCTCAATCTGTATCTTTACATATGATTTACCAATCAGTCAAGCAGTACATTTCGTTGGCTAAAGGTAATTGGAAATATTTTCTGTTCTAAAATTGACCACTCTTGCAGACCCAGCCCTGAATTCATTATAATCAGGCAGCTTAAATCATATGGCATGCAAAGCTTCCATTAAAATCTAAAAATGTCTCACGCTTGTAATCCCAGCACTTTGGGAGGCTGAGGCGGGTGGATCACGAAGTCAGGAGATCGAGACCATCCTGGCTAACACGGTGAAACCCCGTCTCTACTAAAAACACAAAAAATTAGCTGGGCATGGTGGCGGGCTCCTGTAGTCCCAGCTACTCCAGAGACTGAGCCAGGAGAATGGCGTGAACACGGGAGGCAGAGCCTGCAATGAGCAGTGATCGCGCCACTGCACTCCAGCCTGGGCGACAGAGCGAGACTCCGTCTCAAAAAAAAAAAAAAAAAAAAAAAAAAAAAAAAAAAAATCTAAAAATGTCCCAAAACATATGTTTTGTTGAATATCTACTACGTGAAAAACATTACGATATTCAGGCTGTGAGATACAAAGATGAATAAGAGAAATCTCCCTTCAAGACGAGTGTTTTTGGTTAAGACATACAGCTAAAATACAAAATACACACCAAGTAAAGTATAACAGAAGAAACCCTAAAGGATTAAAGTGAAAACTTATTAGAATACAATCATTTTAATCATCTGTTACAGATATCACTGAGAGATCAATATCATCCTTTAATTTAAAGCCAAATTGTGAGTTGTGTTTTTTTTTTCTTGAGACAGGGTCTCACTCTGTTGCCCAGGCTGGAGTGCAGTGGCACAATGACAGCTCACTGCAGCCTTGGCTTCCTGGGTTCAATCGAATCTTCCACCTCAGCCTCCCAAGCAGATGGCACCACAGGCGTGTGCCATGCCCAACTTATTTTTGCAGTTTTTGTAGAGACTGTGTCTTGGTATGTTGCCCAAGCTGGTTTCAAACTCTTTGGCTCAAGCAATCTTCCCACCTTGGCATCCCAAGTGCTGAGATAACAGGCATGAGCCATCATGTCCGGCCCTTTACTTCCGGTATTCTTAATCCTTTATAATTTCCCTTTAAGAATATCAGAATTGGCTGGGCGTGGTGGCTTACGCCTGTAATCCCAGCACTTTGGGAGGCCGAGGCAGGCGAATCACGAGGTCAGGAGATCGAAACCATCCTGGCTGACGCGGTGAAACCCCGTCTCTACTAAAAACACAAAAAATTAGCTGGGTGTGGTGGCGGGCGCCTGTAGTCCCAGCTACTCCCAGCTACTTGGGAGGCTGAGGCAGGAGAATGGTGTGAACCCGGGAAGCAGAGCCTGCAGTGAGCTGAGATCCCACCACTGAACTCCAGCCTGGGCGAGAGAGCTAGATTCTGTATCAAAAAAAGAATATCAGAATTAAAATCCTATATA
>NW_012100287.1:276076-277474 GCF_000951045.1 Mandrillus leucophaeus | reverse complement strand
ATCTTCACAGGAGCATTTGGTCTAAATTTCTAGGTTTCTAAAAGAAAAAATAATAAATGTAGAACAATCAACATATGTGACTGCTGCAACCCCTTGAGAAAAAAGGTGTATAGCTAAAACACAAATTAAGTAAGAGTAACTCTTATTCTTTTAGAGCTGTGTTTGTCTCAGATCCAAATAAAATATTTTAAAAGGATACTGGAGAACCTTTTGGAAAGCTATTATTTGACTTGAAAGAATGTGCAAGATAAATCATGTCTGTGGATTTGAAATTGAAAATAATAAAAGATTTATAAAAAGAAGCAAGACTATTCTAAAAGAGAGTTTGAGGATAGTTTGCTTTGTTTATTAGCTGCCATCTCCTTGGTAGAGGGTGTGCATACACACACACACACACGTATATATAATGTATACATATATATTTATACGTGTATATATTTATGATATGTATATAACATGATCCCCTTGCCATAGTGAATAAGGCCAGGGTAGTATCAAGGTTTAATTTCTGAGAAATCATCATGCCTTTAGGAACACTCAGGATGCTCTGCTGTCCTAGCCCCATGACCTCACCTGTCTTCTCATCCCAACAGGGCTGGCTCAGGTGCTGCCCCAGTAGAGTTGCCCTGGATTCCCCTAGGCAAGGTCACATGCTTTCTCCTTGGTATCACCACTGAACCTGGTACAGATCTTGATTACAGTATTAATCACAAGTTACTGAAATTATGTTTCCTTTCTAGACAGTGAGGTACTGGAGAACAGTGAACCTGGAACCTAGCAGAGTGCCTGGTAAAATACATACACTCAGCATTTTCAGAACAGATAACTGGGGGTATCTCAAAGTGCCACAGAAGAAGAAAATTCTACTAGGGCCATGAAACCACTAGGCATTATGTTAATCAAATTACCTTAGAAGAATAAATCATCCATTCTTTCCACAATTACTTGCTAGGCTCCTACCAAGGTGCCATGAGGGACACAGCTTAAAACACAAAGCGCACAAGATACCAGCCTTCAGGGAGCTTACATTTTAAAGGAGAATGAGGAAAAGAGGCAACTCTTAAAAATTATAGCAATGGAATATGTATAACATTTAAGATATTTTGCATGATCGCTAGAAGACTCAAATAACCTAGGCCAGTCACCAAGAAATGTACACGCTAGTTGTGGGAATAATAAACGCAAAGGTAATGAATAACAAAGACAAAATACAGGATGAATGCTAACTGCATAGAACAAAAAAATAAAAAAAAAAATGAGAATTCATTGTGAGCACTTTGGGCTAGGAGGATCATTAACAACTTTCTGGGTTTGTGACAGACTTGGGAGGAGAGGGAGGCTGTGAGCAGAAAAACACAGTGTTTTTTCCATTCTCTTACTCAACAATCAACACAGAAG
>NW_012100287.1:266486-274415 GCF_000951045.1 Mandrillus leucophaeus | reverse complement strand
AAAAGGTGGGTGGAAATGGTCTGAGCCAATGGTCAGAGGGGAAAATTGAAAGACTTGGAACAATAGAAAATTCTCTTCTCCTGCCACCATCATCCTGGGCTCCTCTCTGCTTGCTGGAAACAATCAGCAGCTGAGAACACACAGATGCCGCCTCTTTCATAAAGCTCTCAGACCCATTCTTCTCTATTCCATGACCACTGCAGGCATTTCTGACCCCAACTACTGGAAAGGCTTAGCTCTACTGTCTCCTTTCCCAACCCATTTTAGAACGTGCTACCATGGAGATCTTTCCAAAAGCAAATTCAATCCTATCTTTTCATTAACATCCTTCAGGAGCTCCAAATCATATACAAAGTAAAACCCAAAATCCTTGAAGTGTATAGGATTCACGGCATAGCCTCTCCCCACCTTCCCTTGCAGGCAACTATTTGGAACTCCAGACTCTCCTCAGGCCATCTCTGCACTACATTTGCCTAGTCTTTCAGCATCTGACCCAAAAATCTCTTCTGTGAAGCTCTCTCCCAGTCACTCCTTTGGTTTCATATGTACCTTTTATTGCAAATCTCTGTCTGATGATGCAGAGAAAACCAAACTCAGGTTCTTCTGTACTCTCGATACAATCAATACAGAGTACGTTTATGACCAGATGTGGGAAGAGTTCTCCCCACATGACAAACAAGTAGTCTTTCAGCAATGAACACCAGCTGGGCATCCTCTAAATCAAGTCAATTCGGATACTATCCATCTGCAGTAAGCCTCAGAGCTCAGTTGAGGGCTTAGTCCTACAAGGCTGCCCCCCCAACTTCCGACAACAATCACAGGTCCCAGGTTGTTTTGCCTGGGTTTCTGACCCACCAGCTACAAATTGAGGTTCTCGCAACACCATCTTTGGGTTCGATTAGTTTCCCAGGGCAGCTCACAGAATTTTGGGGTTCTTACGGAGGCTTTATTACATAGGCATGATTGATTAAATCATTAGCCACTGGTGATCAACTTAACCTTCAGTCTCGCTCTTACCCCTCTCCAGTTTGGGAGATGGGGCTGCCAGCCATCTGTCAACTTATTAGCATACAAAAAGACACTTATCACTTTGAAAATTCCAAAAGTTTTAGGAGTTGCATGCCAAGAAACTGGAAGAATACCTTATATATTTCACAATATCACAGTCTGGTTCTAAGGAACTTTTCTCCTGGAAGACACAGGTATGTCTTACTCATTTTTGGTCTCCCAACACGTGGCCCAGCACCTAATCCTGAAACTAGCACAGAATGATTGCTCAATCAATGTTTATGAAGGAAGACTGGGGTTAGTATCAGATTTACAGGTGATTAAACCTAAAGTAGGTAATTAGGAAATAGAGGTGGGTGTGGGAAGGTAAGTCTATGTAAAAATGTGACAGTTGAAAAGGGAGCAAATAGCTTGACCATTGTCTCTCAAAGGTAATGGACCATGTCCTCTGTGACATGGCCGTTAGGGATGGGGATCAGACAGTAAACTACATAAACAGATTAGAAACTCAAAGCAACCAACCAACCATCCACAAACAAAGCCTTGTTATCTGAACAGTCTGAATAGTTCCTGATAGTCTTTTTTGGAACCACTTTTCCTCCTTCAGCAAAGCTTGACCACAGAGAACAGAACTGAAGAAACAAAATAAAGCAGCATACTAATCTGATTTCTGCATTCTGGCTATAAAAGCTGTTCCTATAGCTTTCTACGTGAACAGGAAGAGATACTGAATTTAATTTGCTGATCAGTGGGGGAAAGAGGGGGTGAAAAGCAGCCAAGGACACTCTTTTGCACATTTGGCAGGGTACCACACAACCTGCCTCACAGGGGCTTGCAACAATATGTGATCTCCACCAGCGCAACAGGGGCTTCAAACACAAATTTCCCACCACTACTGCCTGGATGTGGCTTCAGTGGTTGGTTGTTGGCACCGCTTTAGAAATAAGTGGCCTATTGCAAAAATGCTCTAATGCCAACAGGTTGCCACACAAGCACACCTTTGGAAATAATTTCTGCTGGCTGTAACTTAAGCAAACAAGGAAAAGACACCCATAGTGAGATACACCATCCTTGATTCTCCAGATCAGTTCATTCTAAACTAGGAGGCAACACTGACATAAAGTACTGAACAGCCAGGCATGGTGGCTCACACCTGTAATCCCAGCACTTTGGGAGGCCGAGGTAGGAGGATCACTTAAGCTCAGGAGTTTGAAACCAGTCTGGGCAACAGTGAGACCTTGTCTCTACTAAAAGAAAAAAACCAAAAATTAGTCAGGCGGGATGTCACAGGCCTGTGGCCCCAGCTACTCGAGAGGCTAAGGTTGGAGAATTGCTTTAGCCTGGGAAGTTAACGCTGCAGTGAGCCGTGATTGCGCCACTGCACTCCAGCCTGAGAGACAGAGGGAGACCCTGTCTCCAAATGAATAACTAAAAGTACAATAAAAGTACAGTGTTTCAAAAGTAAGGAGGAACCCACTGTTTAAAAGGCTCTAAATCCCAGCTACTAGAGGGCACATTTCCATATATATACATAAAGCATCTCTATGATATAATCAGGGACCTCATTCAGTTAGAAAGCTTTTTCTTTGTGGGGGTTGGGGGGAGGTCTCTTGCAAATTAGGCCATTATAATGTCCGATGGTATACCCAGGAACTCGTGTCAAAATAATTCTAAGGCTGGGTACAGTGACTCATGCCTGTAATCCCAGACCTTTGGGAAGCCGAGACAGGAGAATGGCTACAGGCCAGGAGTTCAAGGCTGCAGTGAACTATGATCTTGTCACTGCATTCTAGCCTAAGTGATGGAGCAAGACCCTGTCTCTAAAAATAATTCTCCCACTCTGAATTATAAAGGTAGTATTAATAGAGGGATTTCACAGAAATCTTCCGTACCCAAGTGGGTTTCAAACTATTATACAGCTACTGACAGTGACAATCAAGTACTAGGAGAAATATATTAGTCAACAGCGTAAATACAGACGTGCATTGCAAAATTAAAGGCAGAGGTTAAAATTATTTTCATTTCACCAGTCTCCTCTCCCACAGTTGGAAGTAATCATTATTTTGTAAAAGGTTTTCCACCACTATCAGCCTACTCCCGGTAATCTTTAAAAAGGCGTATTCTTTTGTAAAGCATAAACTTAACATTGGCATAGTTAAATATTTTCTGATATAAAATCACTACAACCCACATTAAATTTGTACTTCCAAAAAAACAACCAACTAGGTGGACATGGTGGTGCCTAAAGTCCCAGCTACTTGGGAGGCTGAAGTGGGAGGATCGCTTGAGTCCCGTAGGTCGAGGCTGTAGTAAGCCATGATCACATCACTGCACTCTAGCCTGAGTGACAGAGCGAGACCATATCTCGAAAGAAAGAAAAGAAAAGAGAAGAAAAGAAATCACATTTATAGATACTGGGTGTTAGAACATCAACAATATCTTTTCATTCACTGAAAGAAAAAAAAATTGCCAAGACCTGTTTTAAATGGTACCTGTTGCTACACATAAAACATGTTGAGATGATCCCTACAGTAGAGGCCCCAGGGCCCCACAGGAATAGTAGGAAATACCCTACTAATATTAACACTAAAGTATTAATATTAGTAGTTTCTAGAGGGTGAGGAGTAGAGATATTTAACTTTTTCTTAAATACATCTACACTGTTTGACTTGGTAAAACTAACATGAATGACATCTGTCATTAAAAATAAAAAGAGCTTATTGCCACACACTTATGATGAATTTATACTACGCCTCAATAGGTAAACACAGGCTAGACCAAATTACTTTCTAAACTGAGATCTATTGCTGGCACAGTAAAACAAACAAAGCTCAGAGCCTCTTGCTTACTTCAGTTTCCATTTGAGCTTCTGCCCTCATTTACTTACAATACTCATTATAAACAGTGCACCTCACCATAAGAGACAATAATACTTTCCTGGGAAACAGACTGTGCCAATTTTATTGTAACTTTTTAAACTTCGCTCCTATATTTTTATGTAATCATCAGGCACTATGTAATCTTGCTAAACAGCAGTAACAGCCAGAGCGACCCAGTGGTAAGAGTATTTATCTTCACTGGTCTTACAAGTCAGAAAACCTGGGTTTGAAAGTGTGAGAAGCTGGGCAGATCAACCTGTGTGCTTCAGTTTTCTCTCCCATAAAAACTACTACTATTTGCTCCCTCCTTAAGGATGAATACCTAGTAAATTGTTCTTAAATGAATGAATGAAATGTGAAACTAAATCATGGAGTGTAATCTCCTCCATTAGATTTGTCCCTGGAAAACCAAGAAGTTACCAAATTTTTTTGATCTAAATGATCCGTGCCCAAACTGTAACAGAAATAAAAACCACACCCAACTCGTAAAATTAAGTTACTTTTAAAGTTATTAGAGAACAACAGGGCTTTAGAACATCAGCAGGATGTTCTGTTTTAAAATTGATTTGGCATCCAGGAGTCTAAGCCGAGTCGCCACAGCAGACTGGCTTGGTAATTTAATTAGAGTCTTCTGGAAGGACCCATTATATCGTCATCCCCCGACAGTGTTCTCTTTAGGGACCTGATTTTCTCTCTAAGTCTTCCCATTCCTTTCTCCTTCCTCGCCTCCTCTCACCCCTTTTGTTTGCCCTTTTTTTCTTTTTTTGCCCTTAAAACAGCTCTCCCTCCGTGTGGCTTGTCACTCCCATGCATTTTTCACTCTAACAAGAAATGGGTCACCCCAGGTTTGCTCCCCAAGCCCCAGGGCCCCTCAGGACGAGTGGGAAAGGCCCTGCGGTCCACCCCGCCTGGGGGATTCCTCCTCTGATCACAGCCCCGGCGGGCTCCGCAGATGGGAAAGGATTTCCAGCGCGCGCCTAGCGGCCACAAATCACTTCCCTGGGCCACCCTGCCAGGCCTCAACCCTCCCAGAGCCGTCGGTCGGCTTTTACTTTAACGAGGATTCAGGTGGGTCACACCCTGTCCTCCAAACGCGGGCCTGCTCCCCGGACCCCGCCCAGGGGCTCGCCCCAGTGCCCAGGCTCCTCGGCATCCCTAGTACTGTGGGAGGCGGGGAAGTGACCCCAAAGTTGCTTCTGAGTGGAGACTTCCGCACGCAGAGGCGTCCCCACAGCTGCCTGCCTTTTTCAGGGGCAGCATCCCCCGCCCGTCCGGAGCCTGTCCTTGGGGCCACCACGCACCCCGCGCCTCCGCCCCGCCGGGGCCGCACCGGGGCCTCAGTCTGCAGGAAGCTGGGGACAGCGGGCTTCCTCCCCTGCCCGGAGCAGCCGAGTGTCCCGGCCAACCTCCCCCGCGGAGAGCGCAGCGCCCCCGCGCAGTCCCCGAACTTCTTCCCGCGTCGGCTAGGTAGGGCTCTCGGGTGGGGACGCGGGGACCCCTCGCTCACCGATATCCCCATCGTCGTCGTCGTCCTCCTCCTCCATTTGTAGCAAAACATTCCTGCTCATCTTTTTCATGTCTCCTTCAGAAGGCGGCTCCGAACTTGGCGCGAAGTTGGGGGCTCCCGGGTTCCGGAACGGCGCGGCTCTCCCAGGGGCCGGATCGGGGACCGCGGGGCGCTTGTCGCTTGGGCTCAGGGGCCGCTCTGCCCAGCCTGCGCCTGGGAAAGCCGAGCCGAGGCGCCCACCGGCCGGAGCCCAGAGCCGGAGGAAGCCTCTCGCCTGCCGAGCGGAGCCCGGAGACTGAGCATGCCCAGTGCGGCCGCCGCGGCTCGCTGCGGAATGATTGAACTTCCCCGGTTTTATGAGGCTTGCAGAAGGAAGTCGGGAGGCGAGACTGGAGAGGGAGTAGTCCGATGCTGCGCGCTGGGGAACTAGCTGGAGGGCGAGGTGGGAACACGTGAGTGCGGGAGTGGACGGGGTTCCCTAAACGTTGATCCCAAACAGGGCAGCTTTTCGTTCCAAGGTCGTCTGTGAACACACACTGCGGCTTGCTTTGTTTTAACGTCTGATACTGGAGAGGGGGGAAATGCTGCTACAGCACAACTGCAGAACCCTGGAAGGCGAGCTCGTTTGAATGGCTTTTAAAGGAGACGTGGAGCTAGTAATGGGGGAATCTTAAATAACTCCGAAGTGGGAAAGTGGAATCATACGGGTAGGGTAAGATTACGGGGCAGTGGGGGTGGGAGGAGAGGCAAAACTCAAATAAGCAAAAGAAGAAGGGGCGGGACGGAAGGGAGTGGCGGTGGAGAGAATTTTCTAAATAAACGTGTGCACAAAGGCAGGAGGATTTCCGCATACATTACGGTCGCGGAGAGTGGAGAAGCGCCCCCTACCCCGCCCGCACGAGCACACAGGGAGTGGTCGGAAGATAATCGCTGAAGCGTCCAGCCTATTTGTACAATGGAAACTAGTCGTCTGTGTCAAAGAGGCAGAAGAAGCCGAAGACCACTAGAGTTAGATGTAAACTCCTCTAAAACCATGTGGAAAGCTATCAGAAGAGAAAAGAAAGTAGTGAAATAAAATTAAGGCAGATAGTTTTTATCTTTATTTTTAGTGCTTTCCTGGAAACCAAAGGGACCGATAGGACAAATACAAAGGGATTTAGTACTTTAAAGACCCTTGGAGTTGTTTGAACGGCAGGTTTTGGGGATCGTGTGTCTACAAAACTTTTTTCAAAAAAGCTGGTGCATTCAGGTGGTTCAATTTTGACTTCTCAAAAGGGCTAGAAGGTATATTTGAAATCTTGGTTATATGTGTTATTGTCTACTCTGCATTGAAATTTTTTGAATATTTTTTCCACTGAAGTGCTAGGGTTATCACAATCACACGAAATCTGCTGTGCATGTTTTTTCTTCCATATGCTTTTTTTGAGACGGGCTCGCTCTGTTGCCGAGGTGGGAGTTCAGTAACTAGAACTACAAGCGGAGCACACCACCATGTGGGGCTTATTCTTAAATTTTTTGTAGAGATGGGTGTCTCACTATGTTGCCCAGGCTGATTTTGAACTCCTGGCCTCCAGCAATCCTTGCACCTCAGTTTCCTAACTTATTTTTAATGTTCTCTCTGAAAGAAAGAAAACATTGAGACCAATCTTCACTGGGAAAATAGCCATGAATATATACATGAAAAGACATGATGAAATTACTTTTAAGAAAACATCTGGGAAACACTGTACTTGCTTCTTGAGGTACTTTTTTTGAATAAAGAGAATTGTTTTTAGTATAAAGAGACAACAATACAGTACTCTGAAGTTAGGATAAAAAAATGATGGGAGAAGAAAGATGAGAAGAGATTGTTTTCTTTCACTGAACCCTCTCCCCTGAGCTTATGAAACTCACTAAAAGTAGAAACTTCAAAAGTGTTTTGGTTACATGATCAATTTTTACAATTTTCCTTTAACAAATTTTTGTGTAGTCATTTTTATGTACTAGGAAAAGTTTTACATGTTTTATAAGCACCCAGTCATTCAACCCTCATAACAACCGTAGAAATTGTTATCATTTCTCTTCAGGTGTGAGGCAACTTGAGCAACTTGTCCAAAATCACACAGGAAATAAATAGCGGAGCCAGGATTGAAACCCGAACAGCTTGTTTTAGAATCAGTGCTCATAGCCACTTCATAAACCACCTCCAGAGACATGTCCCAATCCATTTTTTTTTTCAGATCACTTTTTCCCCCAACAATTCTAAATTCAAAGTCTCATCAACTCCCTGCCGTAGTTCTTTCACCAAATGTTCTTTGTTTTTCTTTTTATTTTTTTGAGGCGGAGTCTCCCTCTGTCGCCCAGGATGGAGTGCAGTGGCCCGATCTCGGCTCACTGCAAGTTCCGCCTCCCGGGTTTACGCCATTCTCCTGCCTCAGTCTCCTGAGTAGCTGGGACTACAGGCACCCGCCACCTCCCCCGGCTAGTTTTTTTGTATTTTTTTAGTAGAGACGGGGTTTCACCGTGTTAGCCAGGATGGTCTCGATCTCCTGACCT
>NW_012100287.1:247511-266436 GCF_000951045.1 Mandrillus leucophaeus | reverse complement strand
GTGTTAGCCAGGATGGTCTCGATCTCCTGACCTCGTGATCCGCCCGTCTCGGCCTCCCAAAGTGCTGGGATTACAGGCGTGAGCCACTGCGCCCGGCCTTTTTTTGTTTTTGTTTTTGTTTTGACAGAGTCTGGCTGTCACCCAGGCTGGAGTGCAGTGGCGCGATCTCGGCTCACTGCAAGCTCCGCCTCCCGGGTACACGCCATTCTCCTGCCTCAGCCTCCTGAGTAGCTGAGACTACAGGCGCCCGCCACCTCTCCCGGCTAATTTCTTTCTTTCTTTTTTTTTTTTTTTTTGTGACAAAGTCTCGCTGTCGCCCAGGCTGGAGTGCAGTGGCGGGATCTCGGCTCACTGCAAGCTCCGCGCCCCCGGGTTCACGCCATTCTCCTGCCTCAGCCTCCTGAGTAGCTGGGACTACAGGCGCCCGCCACCAAGCCTGGCTAATTTCTTGTATTTTTAGTAGAGGCGAGGTTTCACCGTGTTAGCCAGGATCCTCTGGATCTCTTGACCTCGTGATCCGCCCGCCTCTGCCTCCCAAAATGCTGGGATTACAAGCATGAGCTACCGCGCCCGGCCTTGTTCTCATTTTTATGGACTAAGACTTTGCTCAAAGTTACTTTGTAGTTAGAAAATTATCGTAGTTGATTTTGCAACAAGTTTTAATTAGTCATTCAGAATTCTTCACAGATTTTTAAGAGTTTACATTTTTCTTCTTTGATAAATGTTGTAATGAAACATTGTTGGCCTTATATGTAAAAGTAGCTGTTGCTAGAAGAGAACTGAATTGTTTACTTACCTTAGCTGTGAGTCTATTATTAGTAAATTACATTCTTTCCTCTAATCCATTTTATTTCCTACCACTTGTGCATTTTTTTTCAATTGAGCAATATATGCCTCAAAAATAAGGTAATAGGCTTATGTAAGAACCACACACTTACCCCTGAAGAATTATCACCCATACAATGATAATTTGTGAAATAAAATATTCTTAATATATAGCCAGGTTATTTGTATTTGCAAAGGTTTTTCAAGTCAGGGATCACAGAACAATTATTTTCTCATTCATTCGTCTGATTAACTACAATTTTTGGCCACCAGAATATTCTTTCTCTGCCCATCCTGTAAACGTTGTTGCTTTTCTAGCTTCCGGCCGGGTCTCTTTTCTTCTCATCTTTCCCCATAGAACTCATTCAGTCCTATAACTTTACTATCTAGTCCAGGCAGGGTCAGCTGCATGGGCATTCAAACAGTCTATTCACACAGAGCCCTACACCCTCATGGGCCTAACACTTGGGATTTAAATGTTCTGTGGTTAATGCTCATCAATGATAGACTAGATAAAGAAAATGTGGTACATATACACCATGTAATACTATGCAGCCACAAAAAGGAATGAGATCATGTCCTTCGTAGGGACATGGATGGAGCTGGAAACCGTTATCCTCAGCAAAGTCATGTAGGAACAGAAAACCAAACACTACACGTTCTCACTCATAAGCAGGAGCTGAACAATGAGAACACATGGACACAGGGAGCGGAACAACACACACTGTTGGGAAGTGGGGTTGGGGAAGGGAAAGCTTCAGGATAAATAGCAAATGCATGTAGGGCTTAATACCTAGGTGATGGGTTGATAGGTGCAGCACACCACCATGGTACACATTTACCTATGTAACAAACCTGCTCATCCTGCACATGTATCCCAGAACTTAAAATAATTTTTTAAAAAAGGTTCTGTGGTTGCCATCCTGAAATTCTTTTCTTCTAGTTTTATTTGAGGTTCTGGGGGTACATGTGCAGTTTTGTTATAGGTAAATTGTGTGTTGCTGAGGTTTGGTGTATGAAGATCCTGGCAGCCAAGTATTGAGCATAGTACCCAGTAGATAGCTTTCCAAACACCCGACTCCCGCTATCCCCCCTAAGCAGTCTCTAGTGTCTACCATCTTTGTATCCATGTGTATTAAATGTTTAGCTCCTACTTATAAGTGGGAACGTGCAGTATTTGGTTTTTCTGTCCCTGCATTAATCTGCTTAGGATAATGGCCTCCAGCTGCATCCATGTTGCTGCAAAGGACATGATTTGGTTCTTTTCTATGGCTGCATGGTATTTCATGGTATATATATACACCACATTTTCTTTATCTAGTCCACCATTGATGAGTGTCTTGGTTGATTCCATGTCTTTGCTGTTGTGAATAGTGCTGCAGTGAACATACCAGTGCATGTTCATCTTTTTAGTAGAATGATTTATTTTCTTTGGGTATATACCCAGTAGTGGGATTGCTGAGTGGAATGGTAATTTTGAGTTCTTTGAAAAATCTCCAAACTGCTTTCCATAGTGGCTGAATTAATTTACATTCCCACCAGCAGTGTATAAGCATTACCTTTTCTCCACAACCTCAACAGCATCTGTTGTTTTTGACTTTTTAGTAATGTCCATTCTGACTGGTATGAGATGGTATCTCATTGCAGTTTTGACTTCCATTTCTCTAATGATTAATGATGATGAGCATTTTTTTCATATATTTGTTGGCCACATGTATAGCTTCTTTTGAGAAGTGTCCATTGACTTCCTTTTCCTGTGTTTTAATGAGATTGTTTCTTTTTTGTTTGTTGAATTAAGTTCCTTACAGATTCTAGATATTAGACCTTTGTCTGATGCATAGTTTGTAAATATTTTCTCCCATCCTGTAAATTGTCTATATACTCTGTTGACAGTTTCTTTTGCTGTGCCAAAGCTCTTTAGTAGGTCCCACTTGTCAATTTTTGTTTTTGTTGCCATTGCTTTCTGGGACTTAGTCATAAATACTTTGTCAAGACCAATGTGTAGTATGGTACTTTCTAGGTTTTCTTCCAGGGTTATTATTATTTTAGGTCTTACATTTAAGTCTTGAATCCATCTTGAGTTAACTTTTTTATGCGGCGAAAGGAAATGGTCCAGTTTCAACTTTCTGCATATGACTAGCCAGTTATCCCAGCACCATTTATTGAACAGGGAGTCCTTTGCTCATTGTTTGTTATTATTCACTTTGTTAAAGATCAGGTGATTATAGATATGTAGCTTCATTTTTGGGTTCTGTATCCTATTCCATTGGTCTGTAACTCTGTTTTTGTACACCTCATGCTCTTTTGGTTACTATAGCCTTTGGTTTGAAGTTGGGCAGTGTGATGTTCTTTGTTCTTTGTTCCAGCTTTGTTATTTTATTTTATTTTATTTTATTTTATTTTATTTGAGACAGAGCCTCACTGTGTTGCCCAGACTGGAGTGCAGTGGCCTGATCTCTACTCACTGCAACCTCCACCTCCCGGGTTCAAGCGATTCTCCTGCCTCAACCTTCCAAGTAGCTAGGACTACAGGTGCATGCCACAACGCCGAGCTAAGTTTTATATTTTTAGTAGAGACAGTGTTTCACCATGTTGGCCAGGCTAATCTCAAACTCCTGGCCTCAAGTGATCCACCTGCCCCAGCCTCCCAAAGTACTGGGATTACAGGTGTGAGCCACAGCACCCAGCCCAGCTTTGTTATTTTTGCTTAGGATTGCTTTGGTGATTCGGGCTGTTTTTGGTTTCATATGAATTTTAGAATACTTTTTTCTAATTCTGTGGAAAAATAGCTGATAGATTGACAGGAATAAGATTTAGTCTATAAATTACTTTGGGCAGTGTGGCCATTTTAACGATACTGATTATTTCTATCCCTGAACATGGAATGCTTTTCCCTGAGTTTGTGTCATCTCTGATTTCTTGCTGCAGTGTTTTGTAGTTCTTATTGCAGAGATCTTTCACCTCCTTGCTAAGCTCTATTCTTTGGTATTGTATCCTTTTCTTTTAGTGGTTACTGTAAAAGGGATTCCTTTCTCTCTTTTTTGTTCTTTTTATTTATTTATTTATTTATTGAGATGGAGTCTCACTCTGTCACCTAGGCTGGAGTGCAGTAGCAAAATCACAGCTCAATGTAACCTTGACCTCCCAGGCTCAAGCTTTCCTCCTGTCTCAGCCTCCGGAATATCTGGGACTACAGCCACATGCCACCATGCTTTGGTAATATTTGTTTTATTTTTTAAAAAGACAGGGTCTGCCTGTGTTGTCCAGGCTGGTCTTGAACTCCTGGGCTCAAGAGATCCTCCTGCCTCAGCTCCCAAAGTGCTGGGATTTCAGCCTTGAGTCATGTTCTCAGCCAGGATTGTGTTCTTAATTCAGCTCTCAGGTTGGCTGTTACTAGTGTATAGAAATGCTGCTGATTTTTGTACATTGATTTTGTATCTTGAAACTTTTCTTAAGTCATTTATCATCATTTTTCATCAGTTCTAGGATCCTTCTAGCAGATTCTGTGGGGTTTCCTAGTTATAGAATCATATCATCTGCAAAGAGAAATAGTTTCATTCTCCCTCTTCCTATTTAGATGCCTTTTATTTCTTTCTCTTGCCTGATTGCTCTAGCTAGGACTTTCAGTACTATGTTGAATAGGAGCAGTAACAGTGGGCATCTTTGTCTTGTTTCAGTACTCAACAGGAATGCATCCAGCTTTTTGCCTGTTCGGCATAATGTTGGCTGTGAGTTTGTCATATATAGGTCTTATTATTGTGAGATATGTTCTTTTGATATGTAATTTGTTGAGGGTTTTTGATATGAAGCGATGTTGAATTTTATTGAAAGCCTTTTCTGCATCTATTGAGATGATCATGTGGTTTTCGTTTTTAATTCTGTTTGTGTGGTGAATCACATTTATTGATTTGTGTTTGTTGAACCAACTTTGCATCCCAGGAGTAAAGCCAACTTGATCATGGTAAATTAACTTTAATGTGCTACTGGATTCAGGGATGACTGCTTTTTAAGACTTGCTTGTCAGAGAGTTCACTCTCATGGTGCTTCTTAGCAGGAGCCTCTGTTTCTTCCTGCGAAGGCTTCTCTACAGGCTGCTTGAGCGTCCTCATGGCATGGTGCAATGCAGCAGAGTAGATGAGATGGAAGCCAGAATGTCCTTTATGACCTTGCCTTGGAAGTCACTAATTGTCTTTTCTGCTATTGGTTACATGCGTCAGTCTGCTGTATAAACTGTAGGAGGCGCTGATGCAAGAGCATGAATACTAGAGGCAGGGACCACTGAGAGCATCTTGGAGGCCGGCTGCCACACATTTCCACTATCTGTGTTCTGACTCATACTGCCATCATTCTTTATTCAGTTGTTTATTCATTCAACAAATATTGGCCAGGCGATAATCCCAGCACTTTGGGAGGCTGAGGTGGGTGGCTGGCCTGAGCTCAGGAGTTCAAGAGCAGCCTAGGCAGCATGGTGGACCCTGTCTTTACTAAAAATATAAAAATTAGCTGGGCGTGGTAGCATGCACCTGTAATCCCAGCTACTCAGGAGGCTGAGGCAGGAGAATCACTTAAACCAGGGAGGTGGAGGTTGCAGTGAGCCAGGATCATGCCGCTGGACTCCAGCTTGGGTGACAGAATGAGACTCTGCCTCCAAAAAACAAACAACAAAAAACCCTCAAACATTTACTGAGAACTGTATGCTGGCTACTTGCATGGATATTGGGGATTCAATAGTTAAAATGAAAACAGACCACTTTGCTGCCCTCATGACCTTCCATTCTAGTGAATAGAGACAAGTAAATAAGTATATGTCAAGAGATGATGGGTACTAGTGAGAAAAATGAAGCAGGGCCAGAGAGATAGAGAATGATGACTGAGGAAGGACCTTGTGTGGGGTGGTCAGGGAAAGCCTCTGATAAGCTGACATTTTAGCAGAGATCTGAAAGAAGTAAGGCAACAAGACATGTAAGTACCTGCAGGAATAGGGTTTTAAGAAGAGAGAAATACAAAGGCCAGAGCCTTGAGGACACTCATGCTTAGTGTCTTCAAGAAGAGCAGAGAGGCCATGGTGACTGTGGTATAGTGTCTTAGTTCACTTTGTGCTGCTATAAAAGAATACCACAGACTGGATAATTTATAGTAAACAAATGTATTAACTAATATTCCTGGAGGTTGCAAAGTCCAAGATCAAGGGGCTCACATCTGGAGAGGGCCTTCTTCCTGACATCCCATGGTGGAAGGTGAAGGGCAAAAGAGGGTAAAGCTTGAGATGGTATTAAACTCATCTTTTTATAATAAACTCACTCTTAAGATAATGGCATTAACCCATTAATGAGGGGTGTCCATGACTCAGACACCTCTCATCAAGGTCCTGACACTACTGCATTGTGGACCAAGATTTCAACATGTGACTTTGGAGGACACATTCAAACCATAGTACATACTGGTGGAGGAGGAGAGTGGTAGGAGATGGGGTCAAGGTTGGTGAGAGAGAGGGAGTGCTACAAATCACTTTGGGCCATGTGGGGCAACAGAAGGACTTGTGCTTTTACTCTAAATCATATGGAAATCATATTTGAAATAGATGCGTGGCATTTAACTTATATTTTAAAAGGATCTTTCTGACTGCTTTATGAAAAATGGACTGTAGAATAGCAAATGTCACAGGGAGATCAGTTGGGAGACTAGTCTATAGACTATAATATAGTGAAGAGATTGGCTGGGCACAGTGACTCACGCCTGTAATCCCAACACTTTGGGAGGCCAAGGTGGGCACATCACCTGAGGTCAGGAGTTCGAGACCAGCCTGGCCAACATGGCGAAACCCTGTCTCTGCTACAAATACAAAAATCAGCTGGGTGTGGTGGCGCATGCCTGTAATCCCAGCTACTTGGGAGGATGAGATGGGAGAATGGCTTGAACCCAGGAGGCAGAGGTTGCAGTGAGCCAAGATTGTGCTATTGCACGCCAACCTGGGCAACAGAGCAAGACTTCATCTCAAAAATATATGTATATATACACACACATATATATATATACACACACACACACACAGACAAAAATATATCCAGAATATATATATAGTGACTATATATATATAGTCTATTCAGAAATATATCCAGAATGAATATATATATAGTGAAGAGATGATTGCAGTGAACTGGGTGGTAATGGTGCATGTGGATTATATGTTTTGAGGTAGATCTGAAAAGAGTTTCTGATGTAGTGAATTTGGGTATGAGGGAAAAAAGAAAGTCAAGGATGACTCTCAGATTTTAACCTAAGTTATTATGAGAATGGAGTTGCTGTGTCTGAGATGTGAAAGACTACAGGAAAGCAAGGGGGTGGGGAAGTAGGTGTATTTTTTTGGACCTATGAGTTTGAATGTAATATTAGACATCTATGTGGAGATGTCCAGTAGGCATGAATCTGAAATTGCAAGGAGAGCTTTGCACTAGAGATATAAAGTTAGGACTGAATAAGATAACTTGGAAAATGAGTTTCTACAAAGGGATGATGTCTGAGGATTGAGCCCTAGGATACTTCTCTTCAACATACGCATGGGGAAAATGAGTAATAGTCAGCAAAGGAGACTAAAAAGGAGTGGTCAGTCAGCAATGGGGAACAACAGGAAAGGGTGAGGTTGTAGAGGCCAAGTTGAAATTTTTTTTCACAAAAGGAGGAAATGATCTCCTGGGCCAAATGAATCTGATTGGGTGGCTTTGTAAAAACTAGCTTTTTTTTTTTTTTTTTGATACGGAGTCTCACTCTTGTTGCCCAGGCTGGAGTGCAGTGGCATGGGCTCAGCTCACTGCAACCTCTGCCTCCCGGGTTCAAGCGATTCTCGTGCCTCAGCCTCCCGAGTAGCTGGGATTACAGGTGCATGCCACCACACCTGGCTAACTTTTGTATTTTTAGTAGAGACGGAGTTTCACCATGTTGGCCAGACTGGTCTCAAACTCCTGACCTCAGGTGATCCACCTGCCTCGGACTCCCAAAGAGCTGGAATTACAGGCATGAGCCACTACACCTGGCTAGAACAGTTTTATTTCAGATAGAAGAGAATCAACCATTGAATTTATTGGTGACCACAATAGTTTCAGAGTAGGGAATGAAAGTCTGGAATGGCTTCACAGGAGAATGAAAGAAGAGGAAGTGGTCATAGTGACTATAGACAACTCTTTGATGCCACTTGAAACTCCTTGAGACTCATGAATGCTAGACTTCTCTCCATCTCCACTTGAATGCTAATAGGCAACTAAAATTCAACAGATTGAAAATTGATCTCCTGATTTTCCTCCCAGACCCCAGTCTACCCATAACCTCCATCTCAGATCATCAAAACTCCATCCTTCTAATTGCTCAGGCCCAAAACTCTGGAGTCAGCATTAACTCCTCTATTTCTTGTATACCCCATATCCACTCTATCAGCAAAGCCTTTTTAGTCTAATCAGAAATATATCCAGAATTAGATCACTGTGCCCATCCTTCACTACCATTGTGTCATCTGTGACATCATCCTCTGTCACTTGGATTATATTCCTATCTGGTTTTCCTGCTTCCACCTCTGTCCCCTACAGTCCACCCATGACATAGCAGCCAAAGTAATGCTTTTATTTTGTTTTTGTTTTTGTTTTTTTTTTGGCAAAGTAATGCTTTTAAACCATAAAGCAGATCATATCTCTCTTCTCTGACTACCAACAGCTCCCCATTCTAGCTAAAGCCTTCACAAAGCCATCCTATTTAAATTGCAAAATCTCCAGAGTCACTCTGTTTGGTTGTGCAAGATGTTTATTCTGCAAAATGCCTGGTCCAGGGGGATCAAATGAGAGCTAGCTCAGGCTCTGCTTGCCAAGCCACGTCACTTGGTATGAGGCTCTGTCTGTATAAATTTCGCAAACAGGTTGTCAGCCACCCTGAGCACCTCTAAATCTGTATTCCTTATCCCTCTTACTTTGCTTTCTTTTTTCCTTAATTCGTAGCTCCCTTTTACATACTATAGAATTTGGTTCCTTATTCTGTTTCTTGTCTGTTTTCACCAACTAAAAGATAAGCTCCATGAGAGCAGTGCTTTTGTCTTTTATTCATTACCATGTCTCCAGCATCTAAAACAGTGCCTGGCACATAGTAGATACTCAATAAATATTTGAATTGAGTTTTTCTGTAGAGTAGTGGAGAAATGCAGTGGTAGATAGAGAAATAAATGGGGGTCAAGAGATAGAAAGATTTATAATGTGGGAGAGAGAAGGAGACGTTGCTGTTCTGATGTCTTTGGGTAAGTGAACCTGATGAGTTCCAGCACACCCTGGAGATGTGGGCTATGAAAATCAGGCCAAAACTTGCATCACAAGAACCACAGGGAAGGTAGAACATGTGGATACAGATGTAGGTATATTTATTTTGAAAGCTTTAAAACATATAGAAAAGTTGAAACAATAATATAACAGATACCTATAGATCTATCACTAAGCTTCAACAATTGTGAATATTTTCCTATATGAGATTTATCTGTTTGTCTTTCTGTGGATATTTCACTGAACCATGTCAATGTTGCAGACATCATAATACTTCATCCCTACATAAATAATATATTCATTCAGAGGATATTTGACAATATTTCCCTGAAATCGACTAATATCAATTCATATTCAATTCTCCCCAATTGTCTTAGTCTTGTATGGCTAAGTTCTTCATACAAGCACCCAATCACATTTCACACACTGCAATTGGTTATGCTCCTGAACTTTGTTCCCAATGACTTTGACTTTTTCAAGAGAACAAGATAGCTGTGGATGATGTTTTTCCTCTAATGGTGGTATGCAATGTCCAGTATTTCCTGTAATCTGGACATTAGGCAAAGGCTTAATTAGATTCAAGTAAAACATTTTTGGCAAGAGACTGTCACAGAAGATGCTGTGTACTTCATGTTGCATTATGTAAGAGGTGTACACTGTCTGGTTGTCCCACCATCATTGTTGCTCAGCTTGATCACTAGGTTACATGGGGCATGCCAGATCTTTCCACTGGGTTGAGACTCCAGTCTGGGCAGTCTGACTCCAGGGTCTGTGCCTCTAACCACTTTGCTATATTGCTTCTCTGTGTAAGAGCACAGGGGTCAAGAACCAAGAGCATACATACAAGCTACAAAGCTAGGATTCAAATGCGGGACCTTACCCCCCACCGCAAAAAGCTGGTTGTTCCTCTTACTACCTAAAAATGTCTTGTCAGTTTAGGGTCTTAAGAAAGGACTTTTGGAACTTGCTATACCTTCCCAGTGAAAGCAAACTCCTTCTTCTAAAATTCTGTATTTATTGGGAAGGAGAAAAATGTATTAGCTTAAAAGCTGGATATCAAATACCAAGGACTGGGCTGATTTGCTCCAGTAAAGAGATAACGCAGATTGCAGCTGATTTTTGTTTCTATTTTGATTCATTATCATTCCCCAAGATCCATCTTGCTTATGCACAGAACAATGAGTAAATGAAATGGGAAAGTGGGCTTTGATGTGGGCTTTAATCTCTGATTCTATGATAACCTGGGTTCTGAGGAGAGAGGATTCTAATGTTGGGAAAGCAGAAACTTGAAATTAGAATTCTTTTGTTGAAGGAGGTGGGGAATTAAGCCAGATTTCCTGTAGCCCTGCTCAAAAATGAACTAATACAGATAATTTGCTGAGTTAGGTGTTCTTGTTTTTGTTTTGTTAGGGAAGATTGGCAAACAAATCCACTTGAAGATTTTAGGGAAAAAAAAAATTGAATAAAGTGCCCTTTTCTATGGCAATCTCCTGAGTCCTGATGTGTACCTTCTTGCTGTGGTACAAGGATCATTGCAAAAATTAGGATTAGAGCTACCCACATTGCTGGATTAGATTAGAACTACAGCATGAGGGCAACTGTGTTAGTGGGCAGGATACTTTTCTTAAAAAAAAACAAACTTGATTCCTTGGGCTTATGAACTTGAGTAGAGGCCGCAGCTTTGCCCGTAGTTTGTCCTCAATTGCCATACAGGATGGAAAACATCACAGATCCACAAAATATCCACATGCTAAGTTCAATATTATGGAATCTGAATCATTGCTGGGGTTGGGGGTGAGAGGTAAGGACAGGTGGGGAGGGGATTTATAACACAACCTCAAAGTTATTTTGATTTTAATTCCATTTTTAAAATATGTGATACTTTAAAAAGCAAGGTATCGGGAAAATATGACATGAGAATCTCACACTTACAAAGAGATTGGAAATAACCCCTGCAGGCTAGGTGCAGTGGCTCATGCCTATAATCCCAGCACTTTGGGAGGTCGAGGTAGGCGGATCACGAGGTCGAGAGATTGAGACCATCCTGGCCATGGTGAAACCCTATCTCTACTAAAAATACAAAAAAATATTAGCTGGGCATAGTGGCACGCGCCTGTAGTCCCAGCTACTCAGAAGGCTGAGGCAGGAGAATTGCTTGAACCCGGGAGGTGGAGATTGCAGTAAGCCGAGATCATGCCACTGCACTCCAGCTTGCCTGGTGACAGAACGAGACTCTGTCTCAAAAAAAAAAAAGAAAGAAAGAAAGAAAAAAGAAAAGAATAAAGAAATAACCTCTGCAATGATTAGAGCAGTGGTTTCAACATGTGGGCAAACCACATCATGGCTGGACTTCCCATGGCACTTTACCGACTTGCCATCTAGTCTTCATTTTCACTAGTATTTAATTCACGTATCTCCTTTTCTAGAGCATTGCTAGGTACTTTTTATACTTGACAAAGGAGCATGTTTTCATGACCATATTTAACTCAGAATTACCTAAGCCCTCTTGGCACCTTTTATATCTTATTTACTGAGATTGTATGGCCTGCAAATCTGAATATATCTACTATCTGACTCTTTCCAGAAAAGGTTTGCCAGCCGCTGGGTTATACTGTACCTTCCCTTGGCTTAATTTTTAGATGATATATTATACATTGGAGATGGAGCTGTTTCAGCTCATAAACAATCTGTGAAATTAATACTTACAAAGAATCACTTTATGTGTTGATTTTCACTCATTATTTTCAGAAATTACACATTTTTTTCCCTATAGATTATCATGGAAGAAGTCACAAAGACTTCATAGACTTAGCAGGCAAGTCAAAGTGAAGGTTGTTTTGGACAAGAATTAAATGTCTTTTTTGGTTGAATCAGGAAAGTGAACAAAATCATGCTCAAGAATGGAGATGTGAGTCAACATTTACTTTTTCTTCCCAAAGTGTCTGTAGGGCCCCTCAATATCTGGGAGCGAATAGGCCAAATACTTGGGTGTCTCTGCTTCTTTGGTGGCCTTGGGCACCCCTCAAGTTTGTTCTCACCCACCTGGGCAGTGTGCATTCAGGAGGATGTTGTCAACCTTTCCTCGACTCACTTCCTGGTGTAGACTCTGATCAGTGATGCTGATTTGCCTCCCTCTGTGTGCTGTATTGGGCCAGCCTTCCTTCTATGTGTTCCATTCTCTGTATCTTCCACAAACTTGTTTTCCTCCATGACGGTCTTACTTGGAACCTGCTGCTGCAGTTCTGGGCTGTGATCTTTAGGAGCTTTGAGACTCTTCATAGTGGACACATCCACCTGTCTGCCTTAGGGTTTTATTGGGGGCAGTAACTCCATGCAGACATCTCTGATTTGTTTTCATTGACACCCCTGCTTATGAATACACAAGGGTGTGAGATTGGGATCAAAATTGCAGGTGACGCCCTCATTGCTGACCAGCATGAGGAGCCCTCGCAGTCCTGGTGGAGGCAGTCATGCAGGGCAAGGATGGTTGGCTGTCGTGGGTGTCCAGCTGTGCAAGGGCAGGCTGAGGCCCCTGGCCTGCAGCTGCTACTCAGCTGCCCAGCCCCATACCACATCCCGGTCCCTGAGCACCACCTTCCTTGGCAAATTTGATGCCCTTGTTGGCCTGGGTCCCCATTCCACACAGCTGTGTGGGTCAGCATCTGCGAGACAGGAGACTGTGGGTAGGCTGAGAGCACATGGCTGAGAGCAGACTTAGCTGCAAACAGGAAGCTTTTTTTTTTTTTTTTTTTTTTTAGATTTTGGTAAAAAAATAATAATATAAATTTACTATCTTAACAATTTCTGAATGGTTCAGTAATGTCACATATATTCACATTATTGTGCAACAGATCTCTTGAACTTTTTCATCTTGCAAAACTGAAACCATATACCCATTGAACAACTCCCCATTCCCTCCTCCCCCAACTTCCATTCTGCTTTCTGTTCCTATGAGTTTTGCCTACTTTAGATAGCTCATCTAAGTGGAATCATACATATTTGTCTTTTTGTAACTGGTTTATTTCACTTACCATAATATTCTCAAGGTCCAGAAGCTATCTTGTAGTAAATTCTATTTTCTCAGTAGAATGGAAAATAAGGTCATTAGCAGAAGTGAGCACATGGAAGAAGGTTTAAACAGAAAGATGTGGAATATCTATCTAGGACAGCGTGAAAGCAAATGGACTAGGGAAATAGCCAAGGATTGCACCAAAATGTAAAGTGAAACCTGTCAGTGTAGTCATGTATTTTTTCCCAGACACACTCTGCACTTGTCAAGTAGGTAGACAGTTGTATATAACTAAGGTTGAGTTTGGCCAGGAGAGTTCAACAGAGGGAAAGAGTGGGAGGAAGTTGAAGGTATAAGCACGGGAATGCTTTTGCTGATGTATTATGGGTTCCAAAAGTAGAAAAGTGAGAATACAAGTGAAAAAGACCAGTAAACTGCATATTCTGGTGGTGTGGAACTATTGAAATTGCTGGAGTTATTTATCACCTGGATTACTGCTAAAACCTCTTTAACCGTTTTTTTTCCCTTTCCAATACATTCTCCCTGCTGTGGTCAGAATGATCCTCCTGACACGAAATTGATGGAATCGCTCCTTTTAAACTCTCTCAAGAGCTGCCATTGCACAGTAGATAGTGGCCAGACCTTCTTGTGACTTGAGCCCCTGTCTATATCCCAAGCTTCATTCTCAACTGTTCTTCCGCATCTTCAGCTATTTAACAACTTCTTCCCCTATCACACCTCCAAGACTTTGAGCATGCTTTTATATCTGCGTGGACGACTTATCTCCATCTTTGAACCTGACTTTCACTTATCCATTAGGTCTCAGCTTATAAATTTTACTACATCCTGGAAGCTTTCCTCATTCTTCCCCAGTCTATATTGAATACCCCTAATACATACTTGCAGCACATCCAGTATTTTTCCATGCTAGTATTTAATACACTTTAGCATTAATGCCTACTTACTTACATTTTAATTCTCTGTATTTTCTGTTGAGGAAAGTGACCCTGTATGAATTTCTCGCCCAATATATGAAGCATTTGAGAGTTTTCAGTGTTTGGTTTTGTTTGGTTTTCTGAGACAAGGTCTCACTCTGTCACCCAGGCTAGAATGCAATGATGCAATCATAGCTTGCTGTAGCCTTGAACTCCTCCCAAGTAGCTAAGACTATAGGTATGAGCCACCATGCCTGGCTAATTTTTTTTTTTTTTGTACAGATGGGGTCTTGTGATATTGCCCAGGCTGGTCTTGAACTCCTGGCCTCAAGTGATCCTCCTGTCTTGACCTCCCAAAGCACTGGGATTATAGGCATGAGCCACCACACCTAGTCTGGTGGTGTTTTGTTTTTTGTTTTTTAATATTAACATCCTAGCAAATAGTAGGTACATTTTAAAAGTGATCCTATTTCCTTTTTGAAACCCTTCTTCTCTGAGCTTCCAGAGCATCTCACTTATCTGACTTCTTACATGCTCAATGGCCAGTTCTCCTCTACCAGATCTCTAGTCCTCTATTCTATCTTTTGCTATTATTTATTTATTATGTTATAAATCCCAAAGTGCTGGAATTACAGGTCCAATGGGCCCAGCCTCTATTTTCTTTATGTTTGAAATTATACAAAATAAAGAGGGTAAAGAGGGGAAACAAATTCTCCAGTGTCTCTTTCTCTTCATCTTTTGTTCCCTTCTGTTCCCTTATTTTTTTCTTTAAAAAAAAAAAAATTGGCCTTCTTCCTTTGAGACAACCATGCCTGACAGGGCCTAAAGAGCTGGGACCAAGAGGGCAGTCAGAGCTGAGGAAGTGGCTGTGGCTGAGGAGGGGATGGAGCCAGCTTCCAAGGTTGAGGAAGCGGCAGTAAGGTTAGAAGATTGATTACAGAGAGGAGTTATGAGCAAGTACATAAATAAGCTGCAAATATGGGAAGGCAGAAGGCCAGAATGAATTTTGTGCTTTTGATTGGAACCGGAGATATTAGGGTAAAGTCATGGTACTTTAAAATATATACCTAGCTAGGTAGATACAGAGATATATGTACATATGTTTGTGCATTATGTTTTTTATATATGTTGTTTGTATCTGTGCATTTCCTACTTCAGTCCAATGAGAAGGTGTAGTGGAAATAAAAACCTTGTAGCTATGGCCACATTTAGCACCCAGATCTTGGTTTCTAAATACCACTGGTCGCTAAAAGGAACAGGGCTACTAGGAGAAATGGCTGGTTCCAGGACTGGGCAGAAAATGCACAAGAGGAGCCTGCAACATTTTCATAGGCCAGACAATAAGGAAGAGCTTAAAAAATGATGAAGATGGAAGGATGAGGCAGGAGGATCGTCTGAGGCCAGGAGTTTTAGACTAGTGTGGATAACAGAGCAAGATGCCCCATCTCTACAAAAAATAAAAAATAAATTAGCTGGATGTGGTGGCATATGCCTGTAGTCCTGGCTCATTGGGAGGCTGAGGCAGGAGGATTGCTTGAGTATAATATAATAGAAACCCATGAGTCCACACAGATATATATGAATGAATGAATGATGAATAGGGAAAAAGGGAAAAGTCTTTATTGCACTAGAATGCTAGTAATAAATATCACCACTTGGCAACTGTCATGATGATAATGGATTCAGACGCAGAACACCAATGGATGCTAAAACAAGTAGGTGAAAGTTTATTGAGGAATGGGACATTTACATAGTGTCAAAGCTTTTCCCCCACAAAATAATGCATTACAAAGGTAAAAGTAATAACTTTATAGTGGAAGAATCTGAGAAACAACAGATCTGATATTAGTCAAAGTAACATCACTAGAAATGAGACAAAGTAACAACACATACTGTCTGATATGTCATACTGAGAAGAATACAACATAACTCTGTCAAATTCCTATTATAAAGGCATAACCTGAATCTAGTCATAAGGAAACAGAGAAACCCAAACTGAGGGACATTCTACGAAATAATTAGCATGCTTTCTTGGAAAAACAAAAAAACAAAAAAGTCTAGGTTGAAGAAGACAGAGAAAGACTGAGAAATTATTCCAGACTGAAGTAGATTAAAGAGAGATGACAATTAAATGCAATCCATGATTCTAGATTGGATCCTGGACAAAAAGGAGAAAAAAACTTCCTATCAGGACATTATTAAGATAATTGTAGAAATTAAATGGGATATCTTAGATGACAGGGTTATATCAGTATTAATTTCTTAGTTTAGATGGCTATCCTGTGGATTTGTAGGTGAACATGGGAACAATTAGGGAACCTTGTATATTCTTGCATCTTCTCTGTAATTTGGAATGTACCTTAAAATAAAAAGTAAAAACAAGTAAACCCAAAAGAAAAGGCTCCTGTGGATTACTGCCGCATTGAGCTTGATAAGCACACTCCACTTGTGCCTGCTGGTTCCTGCCTTCATCTCTTTTCACTCTTCTCTTGCTCTTACCTCTCCAGCCACCATCATCTTTTGCTTCTAGGAGCATGCCAAATGGGTTTCCATCTCACAGATTTGGCATTCACCATTCCTGGATCCTCAAAAGGTTCCTCCTCGTCTTCACGAGCTCTCATTCCTTCTCATTCAGCTGTTGACTCAAATGGGTCACCTTAGGCTTTTTCATTTTTTTCTACTGCATGGTGAGACTTATTTGTTTACCTGTTTGTTGTCTATCTTTGTTGTGTAAATCTAAGCAAGCTCACTGAAGGCAAGGACTTTGTCTCTTCCACCCAGCATCCCAAACAGCTAGAACAGTGCCTGGGGCATAATAGGGCTTAATAAGAAATGCTGTTGACCAAGCGTGGTGTCTCATACCTGTAATCCCAGCACTTTTGGAGCCTGAGGCAGGTGGATTACCTGAGGTTGGGAGTTCAAGACCAGCCTAACCAACATGGAGAAACCCTGTCTATACTAAAAATACAAAAAATTAGCCAGCGTGGTGGCACATGCCTGTAATCCCACCTACTCAGGAGGCTGAGGCAGGAGAATCATTTGAACCCAGGAGGCACAGGTTGTGGTGAGCTGAGATCGTGCCATTGCATTCCAACTTGGGCTACAACAGTGAAACTCCGTCTCAAAAAAAAAAAAAAAAAGGTATCTAGATGGCTTCAGAAACATTTGTGGAACTAATGAAATATTAAGCTTCTAAAGAAGGCTACTCCCTCCTGAGTAGCTGGGATTACAGGCACATGCCACCACACCCAACTAATTTTTGTATTTTCAGTAGAGATGGGGTTTTGCCATGTTGGCCAGGCTGGTCTTGAACTCCTGACCTCAAGTGATCCGCCTGCCTCGGTCTCCCACAGTGCTGGGATTATAGGCGTGAGCCACCACGTCTGGCCTTAAAAATCTGTAAACACATAGGAAGTTGTCTCGTTTAACTGGACAGTGCAGCTGTGGATTAGCCACACCGTGCTTACTGCAACTGTTACCAAGCAATAGGCTTGCTTCCTGATACACATAGAAGCAAGTACTATGGCACCAAATTTTAAGAAAATAAAAAGCTTTATTGCAAGTTTGACCAGCAAGGAGACAGGAAGCAATGCTCAATCAAATCTGTCTCCCCGAGCTGGTTCTAGGGGCAGGTTTCATAGGCAGAGCGTAACTATGAGGGAGATAGGAAAATGCAAGGAGGCATGATCAGATTGGGTCATGTAGCAAAACGGTGTTGGGTCCTTGGTTTTTAAGTTCCTACTGCAACAACATAGGTTACCCCTTGCTTCTTAATTTGGTCCCCATTTCTTCATCCTGGTATCTACATTCTGCACGTGGTTGACTTTTTCATTCTGCCTGACTCCAGGGCACAAATCGGGCACACTTGGTTTATCTGGCCATGCTTAGGTTACATGACTTGCAACCTCGGAGTCCATTGCAACTGAGAAACCATTCATTATTTTGTTACTGGCAAAGTTGAACCAGACTGTACAGTGGGGCCACCTCTGCATTGACAATCAGATGTGTGATGTCCCTTCCCCCGGGGACACTGTCTCTGTCTGCCGTGGGGAAGGAGCCTGAGAGTGGGTTGTGGATTCTAACCCTGCCGTTGAGTGCAGGAAAGAACTGTGCAGGCAATGGGGCTATTGTGTTTCTTTTTGATCCCAGAAATGAGAGCTCAGCTTAAAAAACATAATTATAATGGACTGGTTTTTTTTAACCAATAATTAGTTTTTCTCCTACTAATTTATGTAAGATATGGTATTCCTAAACAATCATTAATGTATTGTTTTTATACTTTTGAATGACTTTTGAGAATGATTATTATCTTTCTATGTGTAGACTGTAATTGTTACTAAGGGAGTTCGTTTTAAATCCATGCTGTACCCCTGTTTAGCCTGATTTGGTTTTACTAGCCCCTTGGTACTATCACAGCTCCTCCACCCTCCAAGCAGAAGATTGACTATATTTTAAAACTGGGCGTGAGGCCAGGCATATTGACTCGTGCCTGTAATCCCAGCACTTTGGGAGGCCAAAGTGGGCAGATCACCTGAGGTCGGGAGTTCGAGACTAGCCTGACCAACATGGAGAAACCCCATCTCTACTAAAAATACAAAATTAGTCAGGCATGGTGGTGCATGCCTGTAATCCCAGCTACTCGGGAGACTGAGGCAGAACTGCTTGAACCCAGGAGGCGGAGGCTGTAGTGAGCCAAGATCACGCCATTGCACTCCATCCTGGGCCACAAGAGCGAAACTCCATCTCAAAAAAAAAAAAAAATCACATAAACCCTTGATAATGTCTTCATGCATCTGAGCTCATGTAGGTGCCCTCTTCTATCCCTTAGCTTCAAGAGTTTCTATCTCTGGCCAGGCACAGTGGCT
>NW_012100287.1:243371-247461 GCF_000951045.1 Mandrillus leucophaeus | reverse complement strand
AAAAAAAAAAAAAAAAAAAAAAAAAAAAACTGGATGTGAAAGGAAGAAGTCACATGGTTGTTTCTTCACAAGGAATCTCTCTGACGCAAATATGCGTCCTTTCCCTCTTCTCTCTGCACCCACCTGTAACTCCCCTGTACCTCCCTGCTACTCCTATCTCTCATACACAGAAAAAAGGCTTAGGATTTTTACCAAAGGTCTGGAAATTCCAGAAAAGGCCGCTAGCATCATAATACTTTTTCCCCTCTGTTCATTAAGTCAACAGTTTAAATCCTGATCCATCTCCAAATTCTCCCTCTTCTCAAATGCACCTTTGTTCCCTTTTTATTTTGAGAAAGTTTTTTTTTTTCTGGTTTTTTTCTTTTTTTTTTTCTTTTTTTTAGATGGAGTCTTGCTCTGTCACCAGGCTGGAGTGCAGTGTTGCGATCTTGGCTCACTGCAATGTCCACCTCCCAAGTTCAAGTGATTCTCCTGCCTCAGCCTCCCAAGTAGCTGGGACTATAGGCGCACGCCACCACGCCCAGCTAATTTTTATATTTTTAGTAGAGACGGGGTTTCACCATGATGGCCAGGATGGTCTCGATCTCTTGACCTCGTGATCCGTCTGCCTGGACCTCCCAAAGTGCTGGGATTACAGGCGTGAGCTACCGCACTCAACCTTTTTCTTTTTTTTCCTATCAGGACCTCATCCAGACCTCGGAATTCACAGAAAGTTCAGGTGAGGGAAGGTTGTATGGGGCAGAGGTCTTCCTCACCTATATATTTTACCACCACTGGGGTAAATGTCAGATGGCCTTGTTTTCCACATAGGTATAAAGCATCCATGTAGAAAGGCAATCATGGCCCCAGGGAACCACCTTGGATGGAAGGCAGCTTCTGTCTTTCATGGCTACAGCTTCTCACAAAGGAAAGTCCATATATTTATACCCAGGACAGCAAACCGTCAGAACCTCTTTCTTCCCCATATTCAGGGGCAGAAGAGAGGGCAGGAAGATAATTGACATGGTTTCTAAATGGCCACATTGAACAGTATTCACCTTTGTGTATCAGATTAGAAAAAAAGACTAACAAGTGATAAGAGAAGAAAGTGGTTAAAAAGAAAGAATGAAGACAGAAAAAAAATAAATGTCCTCATAGACGTCTCAGACCAAATATGGTATTTACAGGTAATACTTGTAGAAACTTCCTAAACCTGGGAATACACACACTCAAACACATAGATACATGTAATATATAATACAAATAAATATCAATGTATTTTATTGGGGTGAGTGGGTCCCGAGAAGAAATATGGAAGGATGATCAGTTCTAGGTTTCCATTTTTTCGAAGCTGGCAAGCAGTCCAGGGATACCATAGAGACAGCATTTCTGAATCTAAACACAGAAAAAGGCTATAAAGGGGCCATTGTTCTCACCTGGAACTTTTCATCCTTACCTGTTTTTTTTTTTTTTTTAATTTAAAAATATCCCTGCAAAAACATCTACCTTAAAACCTAATCAACCAGTATCTTCATTATCAGACAGTTGTTAAAAACAATACGCCACTAAAAGTAGTAATGGTTTATAGAGTGATAAGGGGGAGGGAGGATACACTAGGGAGAAGAACCCTGCCCCATTCAGCATTTCCTTGAGCCCACTGTAACCAAACCATTTATAATTAACTCCTCATCCTGATAGGAGAACTAGTTCTGCTTATCCCCTTGCTAAATAGCAGTGACTTATCTTGTTGAGGATCCGTGACTCGTCTGTTGTTTTGGTAGTTATGATGAAAGTGTAAAGGGCGTTTCAAATCAGCTAGAGTAAGAACGTGATAGCCCTATTGGTGGCTTCTCCCTTTATCTCCTCTATGATATACATACTACCCAAGGCTAAAGGTTGAATATGTGTTAATCTGGTCATTTAACAATGAGTCTTTAAAAAAAACTGTTGAATTGTTTTTCCATAGGGATCCAAAAGGTATAGATATACATAAATAGGAGGAAAAAATGAGAGGAGATGCTTTTAAACAGTGTACGCCCTCTAAGAAGCAAGGAATGGGAAGAATGTTCCCTGCTGTAGGGTTATGTATTTTACAGATTTGCTAAGCACTGAGTAGACCCTCATATTATGTGCTAAACAAATTTGTAAAATGAGAGAAAACGTTCCAACTCAGCTTCCTCTTTTCAAATCTCTCCTCTTACTTGTCTCAAAGTCTGCTCTAGAAAAAGAGTATCGGCCGGGCACAGGCTCACACCTGTAATCCCAGCACTTTGGGAGGCTGAGGCAGGTGGATCACCTGAGGTCAGGAGTTCGAGATCAGCCTGACCAACATGGTGAAACCGCATCTCTACTAAAAATACAAAAACTAGCTGGGCGTGGTGGCGGGTGCCTGTAATCCCAGTTACTCAGGGGACTGAGGCAGGAGAATCACTTGAACCCAGGAAATGGAGGTTGCAGTGAGCTGAGATCACGCCATTGTACTCCAGCCTGGGCAACAAGATCAAGAGTGAAACTCCATCTCAAAAAAAAAAAAAAAGAGTATATACCTGGGTTGAAAATGAGATCTCCAAATATGAACCTAGTAATGAATTTAGCTCAAGTCTTTACTATGCTACTTAGAAGCTGTGTCAAGTTGGGCAAATTGCATAACTTTTGTATGTCAGTTTCCTTCTTTGTTGTGGGAAGAAGAAACCTGATGGGGATAAAAATAGCTCACCCATTGTATATCAATGTTCTCCTTATGCAACAAATATTTACTTACTCTTATTATGGGCTGTTCACTTGGGATATAGTGGTGAACAAGACACAGAACTCATCCTCAAGAAGCTTATAGTCTGATGAAAACTTATTTGAGTGCCTATGATGTATGAGTCATGCATTTGCTAGGGACTTTCATATATGTAGCATCAATTAATCTTCACAATAGGAGTGTTATCACTCAGGATTTCTGGGCACTTACAACTTCCACTCTGATTAGCCTGTGGCTGAGTAGCTGTTCTTTCAATAAATATTTATTGAGGGCATACTGTGTGCTGGGCACTGTGCTAGACACTGGGGATTTAGTGGGGAATCTTGTTGATGCATCAGCTGTATTCATTGGGCACCTCTCATGTATGAGGTTCTGGTTTTCTCATTTAGTCTTCAACACTGTGGATGTGGGGTAGAAATTATCCCCAGTTTACAGAAGAGGAAACAGGTTCTGAGGGGTTAAACACAAAGGACACATAACAAGGATATTTTCAAGGTTATAGTCTGAACTGCTGTAATAAAGAGACTACGAAATATAGTGGCTTCATTCATTAAAGTTTATTTCCGTCCCTCCTAACAGGCCAGTGTAAGCATGCATTTCAGGTTGTTGGAGCAGCTCTGCTCCATGATGTCTATCCGAAACCCAGATTTTCTTTCTCTTGCCACTGTCATCTCCTGCATGGCCAAAGCTAGGTCACCATCATAGTCATGTTTCAGCCTATGGGAAGGGGGAAAGACAATATTCAAGGCAAGTAGCTTTGTCTCAAAGTAGATGCCCCCAAATTGTGGAAATCTTTTCAAATTACATCCTGCTAACCTGAACTTAGCTGCATAGCCACATCTAGCTGCAAGGGAGGCTGGGAAATGTGGCCTATGGCTGAGTAGTCATGTGCCCAGCTGAAACTTAGGAGATTCTGCTAATTAGTAAACATAAAGTGACGATGAACACTAAAACAATTAGTAGTCTCTGGCATAGCTAGTAAGTGATGAAGCAGGAGTTTAAACTCAGATTTGCTTGAATCCAATTCCATGTCACCACCTCTTAGACACAAGAGCTAGAGAACTCTGGTTCTGTTATCTGCCTGTCTGCAATGTAAAATAATAAATAAATAAAGTTTCATTGGCATTGTTTAGGAACAAACAGTTGGAATAGTGTGTCAAGTTCCCAAAAATGTGGGAGTAGGAAAAAAATATTTTTTCTTATAGATGCCAGTTTTTTGTCCACTTTTCTTGGAAACATCTTAAACTTCTAACAGCCTGGCCTTGTGACTCATACAAATGGCTTGTGTAAAAGTTACATAAGCTAGAGAAAAAAATACAGCCACTGAGAGAGAGAGAGAGAGAGAGAAGAAAGAGAGAAAGA
>NW_012100287.1:179256-243121 GCF_000951045.1 Mandrillus leucophaeus | reverse complement strand
AAGTTGTATGGTGCAGCAAACTCTAGGTTTGCTTAAAGTTAGCTAATGCAGGAAAAGTTAGGAAAACAGTAAAATGTCTTCTTTTTTCTCAAAGCTTTCTCACCACCCAACCCCTACCAACAGAGATCTTTGAAACTGTATTTTAGGCTGAAAGGAATAAACCATGTTTTCATATTCTTGGCAAAGAAACAGTGATTAACTAGTTTTTTGTTTCGTTTTGTTTTGTTTTAATGTTTTAGACATGGGGTCTTGCTCTGTTGCCCAGGCTGACCTCAAACTCTCGGTCTCAAGCAATCCTCCTACCTTGGTCTCCTGAGTAGCTGGGATTACAGGCATGTGCTATCACACTCAGCTAGTGATTAGTTTCTTTAAAAAAGGCAGAGGTTGGGGGAACTCTCTCTATTTCAGAGCAGAAAAAAAAAAACACCATGTCTATTTTAAACTACTGTTTCTATAATGTCACAAGCTTTGCTTGTTTTTATTTATTTTTCTCATCTTTATAATTAAATTCTTATATAGAGTGATGCATAGGTGTAATGAATAACCCAAGCCCATGGGTTCCTTTATAGCTAGGCTTCTTATGGTAAAATATACACTTTTTCTTTTCTTCTGTGCACAATCACTAAAGCATAGTTGTCTGGACCACAGTCGACACAAACCCTTTCCCCTTCTTTCACTTTTTCTTTGTCCCTGAAATCTTGTCTACTTGATCTTTGCTCCAGTCACTCCAAATGCTTTCTAAAGCTTATTAAAGATCAGGCTGACGTAGGAGGATCACTTGAGCCCAGGAGGTTGAGGCTGTAGTGAGCCAGGATCATGGCACTGCATTCCAGCCTGGGTGACAGAGTGAGGCCCTGTCTCAAAAAAAAATGTAGTTACCAAATTCAATGCTTTTATCATTGATTCTTTGATTCTTTTTTTTTTTTTTCTTTTTCTTTCTTTCTTTTTTTTTTTTTTTTTTGACACGGAGTCTCACTCTATTGCCCAGGCTGGAGTGCAATGTTGCAATCTTGGCTCACTGCAGCCTCCACCTCCTAGATTCAAGCAATTCTCTTGCCTCAGCCTCTCAACTAGCTGGGACTACAGCTGTGAGCCACCACACTTGGCTAATTTTTGTAGTTTTAGTAGAGATGGGGGTTTCACTGTGTTGGCCAGGCTGATCTCGAACTCCTGTCCTCAAGTGATCCACCCATCTTGGCCTCAAAGTGCTGGGATTACAGGCATGTGCCACCATACGCCGCCTGCAGCCTTGGATTCTACCAACCATTCCTGTCCTCTCATTTTTTCACATCTGAACTTTGAAAACATTTTGCCCTTGACCTGCAATTCCCTCTCTCCCTCAACAGCCCATTCCTGCTAGGGCTCTTCTCTCTCATTGCTTCAACCTGCACCTTGATGTACATTACAATGGATCTACCTCTGTGGCTCTCCCATAAGGTCCAGCCTTACACTCCTTCTTTCTTTCTTCTTTTTTCTTTGAGGCTGGGTCTCACTCTGTCACCCAGGCTGGAGTGCAGTGGCATGCAACCTTGAACTCCTGCGCTCAAGTTATCCTCTCACCTCAGCCTCCCGAGTAGCTGGGACTTACAGGCATGTGCCACCACACCCGGCTAGTTCTTTAATTTTTTGTAAAGATGGGGTGTCACTTTGTTGCCCAGGCTGGTCTCGAACTCCTGGACTCAAGCAATCCTCTCGCCTCAGCCTTCCAAAGTGCTAGGTTTATAGGTGTGAACTACCACGCCCAGTCCCAACCTTGTATTTCTAAGGCATTTCTGACTTACTGTTTCTATTTAAATGACCCTACCAAAAGCAACAGGTGTGGCAGAGAACACGTTACGTTTTTCTCCAAAGCCAGTTCCCTCTCCTAACCTTCCTAGTTCTGTCAGCGATCTCCACCACTCTGGCTTGGAACTTTGATAAATTAATATTGATTGCTGGATCCATCACTAATTTATTCTTTTCCCTCAAGAATGTCCTTTCTTTTCCTCATCTCCACATCAAAGCAGTCACTAAGTACTGTCAACACTGCCTTCATGATGTTTCTCACATCTTGTGGCTTCTCATCCTTTCCATATTGTCTGCTGTCACTATGGTATAGGACTTAGTGTCTAATCCTTGGATCATGGGAAGACTGTACTTGCTAGCTTGTCTCCTACCTCAGGACTTTCTTCCTCTCCTGGCTCTGTTTCTACCAGAATCCACTCTGTTCTCTGCTCCCACATTAATCTTCTTAAAACATGACTTTCCTTCTATTCATTCACCATCAAGACATATTTAATAGCTTCCTGATGACTACAGTCCTAATGCCTTACTCTACTTTTTATTTTAACATATGCCAGACATTTATTACTATTGGGTGAATATACCTTTCTCTCCCTATCCTCAAGTTTATCTGTTTCTTTCCATATCCACAGCTACCACCATAATTCAACCAATCACCACGTCTTACTTGGAGTATTACCATTGCCTTCTAACTGACCTCTATTTCTGTTCTTGTCTCACTGCAATTCATCCTCAAGTTGGTCCGAGTGTTATGGGTTATTGTTTTTCTGGTTTTCTGATTTTTTTTTTTTTTTTTTTTGAGATGGAGCCTTGCTCTGTCACCCAGGCTGGAGTGCAATGGTACAATCTTGGATCACTGCAACCTCTGCCTCCTGGGTTCAAGCAGTTCTCCTGTCTCAGCCTCCTGAGTAGCTGTGACTACAGGCGCACACCACCACGCCTGGCTAACTTTTGTATTTTTAGTAGAGACAGGGTTTCACCATATTGGTCAGACTGGTCTCGAACTCCTGACCTCAGGTGATCCACCTGCCTTGGCCTCCCAAAGTGCTGGAATTACAGGCATGAGCCACTGTGCCTGGAATGGGTTATTGTTAAGCTGATTTAACATTGCAATTCATACTCCACAACCAGAGTGGTCTTTTAAAAAGTAAGTGGCTTCTGTGATAGCTGGCCTCCATTGCACCATGTCTCTCCATATTCACATGCTCATGTATTCACCTCTCTCATTTAATCTGAGTGCCCTGTCACTCACTTGAGCCAATAGAATACAGAAGTGATACAGTGCCAGTTTTAAAGCTGAAGCTTTAAGAAGTCTCAGCAGCTTCTACTTTTGCACTTTTAGATTCTGTGAGCTTTCATATGAGAGGTCTATGTATCTTGTTGGAGAGATCACATTAGAGCAAGCTTGTCCAACCCACAGCCTGCAGTCAACATGCAGCCTGCAACTTTGAATGTGGCTCAACACAAATTTGTAAACTTTCTTAAAACATTACTAGATTTTTTTGTGATTTGTTTTTTTTATTTTAGTTCATCAGCTATCATTCGTGTTAGTGTATTTTATGTGTTGCCCAAGACAGTTCTTCTTCCAGTGTGACCCAGGGAAGCCGAAAGATCGGGTATCTCTGCGTTAGAGAGACCCTGAAACAACATGGAGAGAGAGAGGGTCCAGCTGTGCCAGTGTCCAGCAGAGTCCTGCAGTCTAGTCATCTCAGCCAAGGTGCTAGAAAAGTGACTGAGCCATCTTGACTGCCCAGTTTAGTGGAACCCCCAACTAACTGTGGTCCCAGCTGACATCACACAAAGCAGAACCATGGAGCTGAGCCTGTCAACTCACAGAATTGTGAGAAACAGTAAAATGGTAATTGCGTTGAAATACCAAGTTTTGAGATAGTTTGTTATGTAGCAATAGAGAACCAAAACGCTAAAAACTAAATCCAGCTTCTGAAACTCACAGGAGCCTACAAGGCCCTACATAATCTGTCTCCTGCCTAACATCTTGGACCTCATGTTCTATTCCACTTGGTATGTCCTGCCATATGGCTTATACCTGCCTCTCAGACATACTCTCTGCCTGGAATGCAGTTGACCTACCCAGACAGCCCATTGGAAGCAGATCTCTTATTTTTTATTTTTTATTTTTACTTTTAAGACCATATTGCTTTGTTGTCCAGGCTGGAGTGCAGTGGTGCGATCTTGGCTCATTGCACCCTCTGCCTCCCGGGTTCAAGCAATTCCCCTGCCTCAGCCTCCCACATAGCTGGGACTACAGGCACACACCATGGGGCCCCACTAATTTTTGTATTTTTGTAGAGACAGGATTTGCCATGTTGACTGGGCTTGTCTCAAACTCTTGACCTCAGGTCATCCACCCACCTTGGCCTCCCAAAGTGCTAGGATTACAGGCATGAGCCGCCATGCCCAAAAGCAGATCTCTTCTTGTTCTTTTCTCCTCCTCCCCACTCTACCATGCCAGTTTACTTGCTTCATAGTAATTATTATTCTCTAAAAATTCCCATTTGTATGCTTGCTTATTGCCTATCTCTCCTCTCCACTCCCTCTAGAACCTAAGCTTCAAGAAAGCAGACACCTTGTCTATCTGGTCAACCAGATGATTTATCATGAAGCTAAGATTGCTTATGCTCAGGGGCCCTCATTTGCATATGCCCCTTCCATATTTAGTTTTGTATTTGTAATTTTATATTCCTTTTCTTAAAGGAGGTTCCTCAAATTGTTTAAACCTTAGGCCTCTGTCAGAGAAAAACAGCCATGCCTCAGTTAAAATAGTAAAACAGATTTTATTTAATAACTACTGACAGTGAGGAAGAGTTGGGCTGCAACCCAAGTTGTACAGAGGTGATGGAGCTTTTCTTTTCTTTTTCTTTTTTCTTTTTTTTTTTTTCTTTTTTTAGACAGGATCTCACTCTGTTATCCAGGCTGGAGTGCAGTGGTGCGATCTCAGCTCACTGCAACCTCCATCTCCCGAGTTCAGGTGACTCTTCTGCCTCAGCCTCCCAAGTAGTTGGGATTACAGGTATGCGCCGCCATGCCCAGCTAATTTTTGTATTTTTAGTAGAGATCGGCTTTCACCATGTTGGCCAGACTGGTCTCAAACTCCTGACCTCAGGTGATTTACCTGCCTCGGCCTCCCAAAGTGCTGGGATTACAGGCGTGAGCTGGCAGACTGGGTGGCTAGTGATGGGGCTTTTCAAAGTGAGAATGAGGGAGTAGGAAGGGGGCATGACAAGGGCTTGAGCAGAGTTAGGGAAGTGAAAGATCATAAAAAGCTGGAAGGGGAATGGATCTATGTGAAATCCACCTGGGTTTGCTAGTTGGCATTTGTCAAATTTAAGCTTCTACCCTCTCAGAGAGATGGGGCATTGGGCCCTATCATTTAGCTTCCACATTCGTCTTCTTTGAACAGCACTTTTATCCTGTCACTTCACTATTTCAGAAATCTTCAGCAACTCCCACATGAATGGAGACTGAAATTCAGATCTCTGAGCCTGCCATTCAAGGCCGGCTACTTCCTGCTTGTTCACCCTTATCTCCTACTTCTCGTCTTCATACACACTACCATAGCCAGACAGGTCTCTTTACAGCTTCCTGAACGTTCCTTGCTCCTTCCGTCTACGCATTACTTCACATTACATCATCTTCATATTTACATCATTTGGAGATCAACTTTGCTCTACTCTTGGCCCCCTGTGAACCTTATCCCTCCTTCAAGATCCTTCTCCATGAAGCCTTCCCAGACTCAGGTAGACCCAGTGTTCTCTCCCTCTTCTGAATTCTGGCCAAGCAGGCCATGCATTTAGAACTGCCTGCCATCCATGGCCAGTTCCCTTTTCTTGCCAAGCCCTGCCTGCTGATCTGGATTATACAAGCACTTCATCCAAGAACCGTATCCTCACTGCAGCCATTCCTACTTTAGAGGTCCCAGTGGAGATTGAGGTCCCAGAGAGGCCCATTGTGTATTTGGAACCCACTGAGAATAAATAACAGAATTTTATAGCTTCTTTGAAACCAAGTAAAATCACCAGATATGTGAACAGAAAAGAAATAAAGTCATGTAAGATGGGGATATAATAATTTAGTGTAAGTTCCTAAATCACAAATTCTTTAAAGGTAGCTCTATAATAGTTCTGGAAAAGTACCTGGTGCAGGAGCATTTACTGCAAGATTGCACACCCAAAGATATTACAGTGTAACAATTGATAATGTGGTGATAATGGTGGTGGTGGTATTGCTGGCAATGCAATGCAGACTCTAGTCGTTTAAGGTAAATGAGACATTGGTATTGTTTGATGGGGTCCTGCCATGAGCAGAAAGTATTCTGTCACTGCTTTCTGTGTTAACACCACCAAAGGAAACAAAGTTTTTCCAAAGGGGAGAATAATTTATATTTCATTTTTTAAAAAATGGTTACATTTTCCCCAAGGCATAATGGAAGAGTCTCCTTCAAGCAATAGTACTTCTAGAAAAGAAAGTACTTTTAGGAAATGGGGAAGAGCTTTTGTTTCCTGCTAGCATCAGGCTTTTTGTCTTCTTTTGTGTCTTCTTTTCAGCGATAGGCAAAACGACAGTTTTTTAGTAGAAGTTAAAATTATAGCCCTACTAAAATCTACTAAAATACAGTATTTTATTTCAGTTTAGACTCATTTCCAATTGCATTTAATCTTTTCCAGGCTTGTTATTGCTTTTTCTTACAATTTCCGACGCAAAATGACATTTTTAGTCTCTTTTGCCCTCTATTGAATTGCCCTGGTAATAACAGTAACTAGCAAAATGCTAGTTCTCTAGCATGTAGAAGACATAAATATTTGATCTCAGATCAGTGATGTGTGTAATTGTTGCTATAGAGAAAACCTTTGATTGCTGCCCAAATCTGGAGGCTTATTAAAATTTAATTTCTGGATCTTTTCCACATATATACAACTCAGAACATTTCATCGTATATAAATTAACCCTTCCCTGTTCCTATGGCAAGCTACTCTTTTTCTCCCAGGGATGGAGCAGTAAGAAATGTGTCTCATCCACAGGAATCGGATTTAGATCTGAGAGAGCAGTTCCTTCAATGAGTACTGAAAAATTCAGGAAAGAAATATCAAGGGAAATTGTGGATTATCATGTCTAGAAATCATTACATATGAGGCAGATTCTGATTTGTCTGCATAACGTTTGGATATTAATATGGCTAGTTTCTGAAAAACAGTAAAGCAAAAGAGGAAAAATAGATATGAAAGTAATTAATATATTAGCTTGTCTTTATAATTTAATAGCAATTAAATGCTATTCATAAATTGTATTTGCAGAATTCCAACCATAAAAAGAAAACATAAATTATGCAGAATTATTTGGGCAACAGTGGCAGAAGTATAATATGTAAAGTTTTTCCTTTTAATACTTACATTACAATTGTAAGTGGGATTTGGCTACTGGCTGACTCATCTCATTATATCCAGATGAATGAAGTACTAAAGAAGCAGATAATCCTGAAGCTTAATTTTATGTGTTAGTTTCAAAGCCTCTCAGCTGTACTCAAAGCTGTTACAGTAACACAATTGACTGATCTATCTCCTGCCTCTTCTGGTTTCCCTCCTTCCCTGATAGGATGGGACATGAATCCTAAGGGATAAAAAAAAAAATTAGCAAAGCAATAATGTAAGTAACCCAAGAGGGCTAGATATACATATCTTCCCTTAGAAAATCCAACATTGACCAAAAAGTAAATGTAAAAACAATCTAATGAGATTTTTAGAAATCTAAGGAGCTCAGATTCTCTTGTTTGCATGCATTATGCAACTAATTTCACTACTGGGATTCAAGATTAGAATGGCTAAAAGTATAAGTTAAGAAAATAGACGCTGGAGTTGGCCGGGTGCGGTGGCTCACACCTGTAATCCCAGCACTTTGGGAGGCTGAGGCGGGTGGATCACTTGAGGTCAGAAGTTCGAGACCAGACTGGCCAACATGGTGAAACCCTGTTTCTACTAAAAATACAAAAATTAGCCGGGTGTGGTGGCATGTGCCTGTTATCCCTGCTACTTGGGAAGCTAAGGCAGGAGAATTGCTTGAACCTGGGAGGTGGAGATTGCAATGAGCCAAGATTGTGCCACTGCACTCCAGCCTGGATGATGGAATGAGACTCGGTCTCAAGAGAGAAAAAGAAGAAACTAGACTCTGGAGTCAAACAATCTAAAAGTTCAACATAGGTTATGCCACTTAGTTGCTGTGAAATCTTAAGCAAGTTTTGTAACTCGCTAGGCCTCAATTTCCTCATTTGTATAATGAAAAAAATAAAACTTCATAGAGTTGTTCTGAAAGTTAAATGAGAAAATATCTTTAAAATACTAGAAAAGGACTTGGCCAGAACAGACTTCTGATTAATACTAGTCATTATTAGCATCATCACAATGATTATAATTCTCAACATTATTTTAGCATTAATAATAAAGATAATGGTAATAGCCTTAAGAAGGAAAATTTCCCTAGGCATTTGCTGGAAAAGAAAGCAAAGAGAGGAGGTCTGACTTCTGTGCATGCTTCCACACTGGACTTCCATTATGCTCACAACTCAATATTGTGTTTCAGGCTGTGACCCAGGGCAGGATAAAGCCCACAGTATTTCTTGGCATCACTCATGGGACACCATTGTGATCTTGTGTTTACTGTCTACTTTCTAAGCAGAGTTCTGAGCTATTCAGGTGACTGATCCACCAGCAACCATGGAAGTCTTGAGCTGTCAGTTGTGTAGTTCTTTGTTTTGGGTATACACTGTCCTGGTTTGGGCCAAAAATTAGAATGAGGGACTTATTTGACTTTATAACTTCTTCATGTAGAGAACTGTGGTACAACTATGGGCCCCAAAAGTCAGACAGGATGAGATTTTTATTCTCAAGACATATGCATAATTCTGAAGGAAAAAGTAACAATTTGTTTCAAATATAGAAACATGGAAATTGAATATAAGAAGTTATTTTTCTTTTTTGCCATACTATTTGAAAAGTCCACAATCATTATTTCTGAAAATTAATATGTATCATATTAAACTATTTAAACAGGGTAAAAAGGTATGCCATGAAAATAAATTCTCCTGCCACCTTAACCCTGGTATTTGAGTTTACTTTCTCAAAAATAAATATTGTTACTGTTTGATTATTATGTGAAACATAATCTTTTAATCAAGATACCTTCCTCTGGGATTTTCTTGGTGTTGTACTGAGCAGGGGTCTAAATAGCAGAAGATTCCTCATCATCAAATTAAAAAACAATTGGGCCGAGCATGGTGGCTCATGCCTCTAATCCTAGCACTTGGGGGCAGATCACTTGAGGTCAGCAGTTCGAGACCAGCTTGGCCAACATGGTAAAACCCTCTCTCTACAAAAAATACTAAAATTAAGCCAGGGCGGTAGCTTACCCCTGTAATCCCAGCACTTTGGAAGGCTGAGGCAGGTGGATCACGAGGTCAAGAGAGAGCATCCTGGCCAACATGCTGAAACCCCATCTCTACTAAAAATACAAAACATTAGCTCGGTGTGGTGGTGTGTGCCTGTAGTCCCAGCTACTGGGGAGACTGAGGCAGGAGAATCGCTTGAACCTAGGAGGCAGAGATTGCAGTGAGCTGAGATCATGCCACTGCACTCTAGCCTGGTGACAGAGTGAGACTCTATCTCAAAAAAAAAAAAAAAGAAAAACACACAATTAGCCTGGTGTGGTGCCAGCTCCTCTGGAGACTGAGGCAAGAGAATCACTTGAATCCTGGAGGCAGAGATTGCAGTGAGCTGAGATCACGCCACTGCACTCCAGTCTGGGCAACAGTAAGACTCCATCTCAGAAAACAAAACAAGACAAAACAATTGCTTTGTCACTCTAGAAACTCTAAGGAGGCAAAGTCAAATATGTTGTGTCAAAAGTCTCTAAAAGGGATGCTCCTAATGGTTCCAGTATTATAAAATGACCCTGAGAAAAGCACTGAGGATCTTTTCTAGTTGAACATGGACCTAGATTTTAAATTTGGCTTTGGGACCAGGACTATCCCATCACCTTAATTTGGATCTCAAAGATTTATCATGGTTTACATGCATAGTTCTGAATGCAGTTTAATTAGGCATATATGATTGCAGGATAAATACAGACAGAGGAGTGTTATTTTTGTGTGTCTTGTTATCTCCAAGCTAAATATGAATGGCAGCAGCAGTGCAACACTTGAATTGTTCCACATTTGTTATCCTGCAAAACGGGCTCTTCTTGGGTAATAACTTTTAAATAATCAAAACCCCAATAAGATATTTTGGTCATTGTCCTTCAGTTAGCTGCTACATGGTATGCTTAGTTAGTTGCATTATCTTTTCAGTTGGACCTTTGCATCGATAGAAACTGATGATAAAAAGATGAGGTCTTTTTCCTGCTCACAGGCATCTTTTATTTATTATTATTATTATTATTATTATTTTTAGACAGAGTTTCTCTCTGTCACCCATACCGGAGTGCAGTGGCCATCTTGGCTCACTGCAACCTCCACCTCCCAGGTTCAAGTGATTTTCCTGTCTCAGCCTCCCAAGTAGCTGGGACTTCAGGCACCCACCACCATGCCTGGCTAATTTTGTATTTTTAGTTGAGACAGGGTTTCATCATGTTAGCCAGGTTGGTCTTGAACTCCTAATCTCAAGGGATCCACCTGCCTTGGCCTCCTAAAATGCTGGGATTACAAGTGTGAGCCACTGTGTCCAGCCCACAAACACCTTTTATATCAGGTAAAAGCAGATCAGTGGTCAGAAATTATAGCAGATGGCAAATTGTGTGTTGCTAGTAACAAGCTGTAAGTTATGCTTCCTCTACCAATACATTTCACAGCCTTCTGCTATTGAGTTACTGCTTAGTGGCCTTTTGTTTCAACTTGAAGAACTTTCTAAAGCATTTCCTCTAAGGTAGGTCTAGTGGTGATAAACTTCAGCATTTGTTTGTCTTGGAAAGTATCTCACTTTCATTTTTGAAGGAAAGCTTTTCTGTGTATGGTATTCTTGGTTGGAAGGCTTTCTTCTTTCAGTACTTGAAATATATCATCCCACTCCCTTTTGGCTTGTGAGGTTTCTGCTTTATCTCGCTTTCATTTTTGAAGGAGAGTTTTTCTGTGTATGGTATTCTTGGTTGACAGGTTTTTTCTTCTTTCAGTACTTCAAATATATCATCCCACTCCCTTTTGGCTTGTTTATCTCTCTTTCATTTTTGAAGGAGAGTTTTTCTGTGTATGGTATTCTTGGTTGACAGGTTTTTCTTCTTTCAGTACTTCAAATATATCATCCTACTCCCTTTTGGCTTGTGAGGTTTCTGCTGAAAAATCTGTTGATAATCTACTGGAGGACCCCTTGTATGTGACAAGTTGTTTTTGTTGCTGCTTTCAAAATTGGTATTGTCTTTGACTTTTGACTATTTGATTATAATACATTTCATTGTGGATTTCTTTCTTTCTTTTTTCTTTCTTTTGTTTCTGTTTTTTTTTTTTTTTTTTTTTTTTTTTTTTTTTTTTTTTTTTTTTTTGGTGAGATGGAATCTTGCTCTGTTGCCTAGGCTCGAGTGCAGTGGCATGATCTTGGCTCACTGCAACCTCTGCCTCCCAGTTTCAAGTGATTCTCAGGCCTCAGCCTCCCGAGTAGCTGAGATTACAGGCACCCGCCACCATGCCCAGCTATTTTTTGTATTTTTGGTAGAGATGGGGTTTCACCATGTTGGTCAGGCTTGTCACGAACTCCTGACCTCAAATGATCTGCCCGCCTCAGCCTCTCAAAGTGCTGGGATTACAGGAGTGAGCCACTGTGCTTGGCCCATGGATTTCCCTAGGTTCATATTTGGCATCCCTTTGGGTTTCTTGGATCTGGATGTTCATTCCCTTCCTCAGATTTGAGAAGCAGTCAGTTGTTATTTCTTTGAATAAGTTTTCTCATTCTTTCTCTCTTTCTACTCCTTTTGAAACTCTCACAGTACATATTTGGTCTGCTTAATGGTGTTCTGTAATTCTCTTAGGCTTACTTTTACTCTTTTACATTCTTTTTTCTTTTTGCTCCTCTGATGGAATTATTACCAGTGACCTGTTTCACTGATCCTTTCTTCTGCTAGATCTAGTATGCTGCTGAACCCCTATAGTGAATTTTTCAGGTCATTTGTGTTCTTCAACTTCATTTCTGTTATATTTGTCTTTGGTGCTTTTAAATATCTTTTATCTCTTCCTTGAAATTCTCATTTTGTTCATGCATTTTCTCTTAACCTCAATGAGCACCTTCATGAGAGCTATTTTTAATTCTCTATCAGATAAGTTATATAACTGTTTCATTAGGTCATTTTCTGAAGATTTATTTTGTTCCATTGTTTGGAACATCTTTGCCTGGTGCTTCATTTTTCTTGACCCCCTATGTTGTGTCTACATGTTAGACAAAGCAAGTACCTATCTCAGTCTTCATAAACTGACATGGTAAAGGTCAAGGCCCATCAGTCAGCCTAGTCATAGATTATAAAGGTCTCTTCCAACTCCTTCCCTCCCCAGGAAGAAGCAGTTAGCTGTGTTTTTGCCTATTTGCCCTGTGCTAAGCCATGGGTAGGGGAGAGCTACTAGCCAAAGCTACTGTTTCTTCTCTCCCCCAGGTGACTAGATTGTACTGAACCCATTAGAGATCCAGGACTGGTGAGACAGATGCAGGTTCTTTGGGAAGGCCTGGAGGAGTTACGGTACTGGACACATGGATCAATTCTTTCTCTCCTCAGGAGGGGCTAAATGCTGGGATTTTTTCATAAGCTTGCTCTGTGCTGAGCAGGGGAGAGGAACAATGACATCTACCAGCCCAAGGCACTGTAACCATTCTCCTCCAGGTGGTTAGACTGTGCCAAATCTTTCAGAGTTCCAAGACTGGCAAAACAGAAGCCAGTCCTCTCTGGAGTCCCCTTAGAAGAGTTAGGGTGCTGTGAACCAACCCTTTTTATCCTCTAGGTGAAACTTGGAGCTAGTGGGTCTCTTCTTGATTGTATGGCACTGTGCCAGGACAGTGTCTCTAGCAAGAGGGTGTCTTGAATCTCTCTAATAGTTTCAGTGAGTTGGTTTCATAGTCTCCTGGCATGCAGAAGTCTTTCAATTCATTCAATTCATTTCTGATTTCTCACAAAGAAATTTGTCCATGAATTGTTGCTGAATTGCTGTGTCTGTGGGCTGGGTTGAGGTAGGCCCAAGCCTCCTACTCTGCTCCCAGAATTCTTTCATTTATTCTCTCTCTCTCTCTCTCTTTCTGTTTCTTTCTTTCCTCTTTCTTGCACCCTCTCACTTGGGGTGCCAGCCATTGATATGGGATTGCTCTTTTCCCCAGAGGGGAAAATATATGTTAACATGTATTAACTACTAAAATGGAGCATTAGCTCTTCTTTCAGCTGCTCTTTATAGATGATAAATGCAGGTGAAGAAGGGGGTCTCTGAATTTAGAGAAGATTACCTCAAAGGAGAAAGGTATTGTGTATTAATAGATACTAGGGAGACTTGGAAAGTTTGAATTAACTTACCAGGGTTAAGTTTCTGAGAGGTAGGGTTGAACATTTTTAACTGGAAAAGTTGATACTTCATCAGTTAGAATCTAATATCTCTGAAGTAAGACTGAGTTATAAAGAGAATCAAGAAGACTGACAATCAAGGAGTCTAGAATAATCCAATTTTTTTTTTCACAAGAAAGAAATATAGAACCTGAGAAACTAATACTAATTATCATAAGTATGTTCTTTAAGAAGGTGGGATGGAATACTAAGCACTTGGGATTTCAACAGCATTTCACTTGATCTTACTCCATTTTGTTGTTGTTGTTTCTTAATTTTTTTTTCTTTTTCTTTTTTAGCATCTATTGTTGGGGTGATTGGACTCAACACCAGGTGGTGACAAAGTCCAGCAGAATGAAAGAAATGAGAAAAGACAGTTTGAGAGAGAAAGTGGGTCCAGGGGCCAATGCAAGTTTGGAGGCTGCAAAGGTGCAGAGGGCTGGAAGCCCAGACTATTTATTGGTGATCAAACAAAGAAACAGGTGGTGAGAATATGGGGTTGAAAGGGAGCATTGCATTAAGCACATGATTTACAGCTCTGATGGTTTAGCATATGCTCTGCTACTTGAGATAATGGAGAGCACGTTCTTTTAACTCAAGATACAATAGATTCTGGGAGAGCAAGGAGCCAGCAAGTCGAGACACATTCCAGAGGCCATGAGCCCTGAATTCTATCCAAGCCACGAGGGGTTTTATGCCCTGGGCTTAGATTATGGTATGTCAGGGTAGCCTTCCACCCGTTAGCACAGAGCTTGGTGTTCCAAAGGCCATGAGGGGTTTTAGACCCTGGACCCCAGACATGTTTCAAGACTCTTTTACATTATGTCAGACATGCAAGCCCTGCCTCAGCTTCTCTCCCAACACTCAACTTTTCTCCCAACATCTACTAAATAGCTCCTATGTGCAAATCAGTGTACTGGGTACCTTGGTCACAGTGGGCAGCAACATTTGACCAGTCTCTGGCTACATGAACCTTAGAAATGCTTAGATAAAAAAGGTACATATTAGCAGTTATGTTATATATATATGTAAATTATGTAAATAAAAGTTATTTTTTACCAAAAAAGTACATATTTTCCAGTGCAACTTAATTAATTGGTATTCTGATTTATACATCAATCTAAGATTACTTAGTTAATATGAGTCCCCAAGAGGCTATCTAGATACATTGGTTAAATTGAGTTTCTACACCTGTTAAGCTGAGAGCCAAACTATGGTGCTTGGAGATGCATTAAAGGCAGAGTCACTCTTGGCAGTGCTTCTGGGTGCTCAGCAGGCATCTCACTCTATAGAACTCTAGGCCATTCTCATTCATTTCAGTAGTAGGGAGCAAGTTCCTTTTATTTTTTTTGAGATGGAGTCTCGCTCTGTCGCCAGGCTGGGGTGCAATGGTGCCATCTCGGCTCACTGCAACCCCTACCTCCCAGGTTCAAGCGATTCTCCTGCCTCAGCCTCCCGAGAGTACCTGGGACTACAGGCGCACACCACCACGCCCAGCTAATTTTTGTATTTTTAGTAAAGACAGGGTTTCACCATGTTGGCCAGTATGGTCTCGATCTCGTGACCTTGTGATCCACCCACCTTGGCCTCCCAAAGTGCTGGGATTACAGGCGTGAGCCACCGTATCTGGGAGCCAGTTCTTATACCAATTCACATATACCACTACACAGATGCCCTCACTGAAAAATATGAAAAATAAACATAGATTTTTGTTTCTGTTTCAAATAATAAGAGGTGGGTATGAGGGGGATTTTTCAAATTAGAAATATTGGCATTAGAAGGCAGATATAATTCAACAGTTAAAGAAAGTGTAATTAAAAACCATGATTTCGCAGCATCAATCATGCTTTTTATATTCCAAACTTCAAGAATTCATCGTATTATATATTTTTATTTTACATTCTGAAATTACCCAAAGCATTGATCTAAATCTATCATGTGATGATGAATTCCTTAAAAAGTCATAAAGTCCTCCACAAATTATTGATTTACTCAAGATTAAGTGTTATATTGGCTATTATAGTCTCTAATCATCTTATCGATTATTTGTACAAATGATTTACACATTTAACTATGGTTTTTAGCTTGCTGCTTATTGAATCTTAAGCCCTTGAAAGATGAAATTTTAAAAATGCTTGAGATAGTATATTTAACCTGAATTGAATGATTCAAAAACAACCATAAAAGAAATAAATCCAATTGTATCTACTTGGAATTGCTAAATGAATTCCATCTATGTGGTTTTTAATTGTCCTCTATTTTTATTTTGTAACTTTTACTCAGCATTTCATAACTAGATGTTTTCCTTAATTACTCTGACCCTACAATGAGAATAAAAATAAGCTAGCACAAACTTACCCTAACACAATTGTGCAGAAAGCTCACATTGGACTTTGCTAATGCATGCAAAGCATATCCCCAAGGCTTCTTTTTCTCTAGTCTCTTTTTTCCCAGGGGACGGCTCTGAAAGTGATCAATAGATCGTCTCCCTCTGAAGGGCATGGCTTCAGTTGAAAAAGATTTCAACCATAGATATTTATTTTCTTTGTGCCTAGAAAATATATGCTCATTAATTTTAAGAAATTTTATTTCAGTATTGTGATTTATTACAATAATAGTAATAAATAATACTGCTAAAATTGGCATCATGTATATATTAAGTACTTAACCGGGTTATAACACTACATTGTTATGTAACATGAAAAGTCATTACTTACATCGAGTTCATTAAAGCCACACACGCAAAGTATAAATTACAAAGGAAATGGGCAAGTACATTCTCAAAATATGTAAAATTTCAGTGCTTACTATGTGGTTAGCACTATGTCAAATGCATTATATGTATTCACTCCTAATCTTAATGACAATTTTGGAAAATAGATACTATTCTTTTCCCCATGTTAGAGGTAAAGAAAGTAGAGTCAGCTGGGTGCAGTGGCTCATGCCTATAATCCCAGCACTTTGGGAGGCTGAGGCAGATGGATCACTTGAGGTCTGGAGTTCGAGACCAGCCTGACCAACATGGTGAAACCCTGTCTTTACTAAAAATACAAAATTAGCCAGGCATGGTGGTGCATGCCTGTAATCCCAGCTACTTGGGAGGCTGAGGCAGGAGAATCACTTGAACCCGGGAGGCAGAGGTTGCAGTGAGCCGAGATCGTGCCATTGCACTCCACCCTGGGCAACAGGAGCGAAACTCAGTCTCAAAAAAATAAATAAATAAATAAGAAAAAGAAGGTAGAGTCATAGAGACATGGCAAGTTAGTGTCAAGATCTGGACCCAGGCAGTCTGGCTCCAGTGCTGGAAGTCTTTACCATTAAGCTATATTTACTGCTTTGTGACACCACAGAGTCACAAATACTATGATTCTGAACAGATCACAGAAAAGAACCAGGGAAGAGAAATTAGGGAACCCAGAAGAGAAATCAAGGATCATTTATTTCAGTTCTTTTTAAGATACATAATCACTGTTTTCCCAAGCCCATGGATAAAACTAATAATGTTGCAAAACAGTATTGGTGGGCAGTGTCTATGCCATACCAGGAGAGGAGAGAGGGCATTGGCTGTTAGACTTCAAAGATTCTTGGGGCAGGGCATATATAGATAAATATCAGTCTATTAATTTGTAAAAAGACATTGCCCTGCCCCAAGAATCGACCACACAACATATCCCCCTAATCATCCTGCATTAGATGTAAGGGGAAAGCTAATAACCACCACACCCCCAACAGTACTCAAAGTCCCTCGCTTTCCCCATCCTTTCACTGCAATTGGGCCAAACCACTTGTGCTTTAGAATGGAGGCTACCAGGAGTTTCCATCTTCCCCCAAACAAATTGGCCCTTGGTGGCCCATCCTTACATTCCCAATCCATGTCCCCCAGCACTTCAGGCCCTCCAAGTGGGTCATTAGTTACAACAAAAAGTTCTCAAAACAACAATAACAACAATTATATCAAAATCCTGGAGTGGCTATGATAAACTGAGGCTCAGAGAGTTTAGACGACAATCAGGGAGAGAGCTGAGCAGGACCAAACCCAATCTCCTGCTGCCCCCCTGGTGGTGCACTGTCAATAGCCCAGCTTCCAGAGGCACATTGTGGAACATGTTCTCCCTCCTGGTCCCTTCCATTATTTCTCTCTGAAGAAGACAAAGAGTTAAACTACTGATGCACAGAATAACTTAGGAGTTGAGTCAGAAAGACATGTTCCTGTCCATAGTTTAGTTTTAAAACCAATTTTTCCAAATATTTTGAGAAAAGATGACCCTGTCATAAATTTACATTTAACTAAAATGCTGTGATTGCATTACAAGCAAATTTAAAAGGTCCATTTGTGTATGATTTGACATTCTGAAAGATGAGAAAAGTATAGTAGCCCTTGGAACATATTGATCTAATGCCACTGGCAAATTGTTTTTAGGGAACACCATAGAACCTTAGCATTCTACCTTTCTAGACTATATAGTTTATATGTTTTATTGACCTTCAGGTCTGTGAGAAGGACACAAATATTGGCAACATAATACTGCCATATAAAGGATATTGTTTCTAGACCAGCCTGGGCAACATTGTGAGACCTCTTCTCTACAAAATAAATGAATTTTTAAAAAGTTAATCAGATGTGATAGCTCATGCCTATAATCCCAGCACTTTGGGAGGCCCAGGTGGGTGGATCACCTGAGGCCAGGAGTTTGAGACCAACCTGGCCAACATGGTGAAACCCCATCTCTACTAAAAATACAAAAATTAGCCAGGTGTGGTGATGCATGCCTTAGTCCCAGCTACTTGGGAGACTGAGGCAGGAGAATTGCTTGAACCCAGGAGGAGGAGGTTGCAGTGAGTCGAGATCGTGCCACTGCACTCCAGCCTGGGCAACAGAGAGAGACTCTATCACAAAACAAAATAAAATAAAACAAACAAACAAAAAACATTGATTCTCTTTGAAGTATTTCAAAGGAATCTGCTGTACTTGGTATACATTCTTTTCATTTTCTTCTGACATATTCCTAATAATATATGTGCATGTAACTGTCACATAACAAGATAGTAACATGGAATTGCTACTTTCAGTTTATAGCCTCAGAAGCAGGTATCCAAAATTTCTTGTATATCCACATACATTTACACATATATACATATGTGTATATATAATTTTATGTTACTTACTGTATTCTACTAAATCTTAGAAAGGTATGTGAAGATAAAAATATTCTGGTCAAAGCAAACTCACATACTCAAAAATCAAGTGTAACCTTAGAAACCGTCTTTCTAAATTCATAAGCCAAAAAACAAAGTTTCAATTCCCTATTTCTTTAGTTTAAGAGAAAGAGGGCTCTGGTCACTTAAAATTTTGCAAAATCTGTTTCAATCACATTTCACAAGACACTTGCAACAGCATGAATTTAAACCCAGGAATAAATAGCAATTCTGCAAACATTAACTCTTTCTTGCAATCTACAATATGGTCTCTAGACCAGCTGTTCCCACAACATGTGCAACAGATGGTATCATTCTCCAGTGCTCACTTAGAGGCCTTTGTTGTGCCCTTTCTGCCAGTAGGCAAAAAGTGAATACTTACTTTGGTGAATTGTATTCCTCTTCTCAGAGGACAGAGAGCTTTAGTTTTGGCTCCCTTTCCAGTAGTCTGGTTGTTCACAGTGTAGTAACTAGAAAATTTTCGGGTCATGGTTCTGTCTATTGGCTGTGAGAAGAAAGAACAGATCAAACCTCTGCAGAGCTGGTTTGGAATCTGTTGAGTTATATGCTAGGTTTTGGGGTTTTTCTTTCATGAATTCATCAAAGTATGAATTCTTCGGCTTTGGAAGTAGTGACATCTGTACTATGGGAGAAGAGACATTCTGCTTGTTAAGTTATGATGTCTGCAGAAGGTTCTCAACAAAATCTATGGGCAGTAATGTTGAAAATAGATAATGAAGGGACTTCAATTTAGAATAGGAAAATCCAGTTGCTTGCTTACATTGTCCAAATCATGCAGGGAAAAAAAAGTGAGTGGAGATTTACAAACAGGATATATACAAATGTGAGCATTTAGAAAATTGCTGATCTTAAGTCTACATAATGATTTAAATTACTTCAAATATATGAATTGTTTTGATAATGCCAGAAATATAGGCAGTAATCTATTTTCTACTTCAATTACTTGTCAATTATAGCAGGAAGTCTTCAATATGTAAATTAAACAAAGAATTGTTCTTACCATAAGCAGTACTATACTTCAGTGCAAAGGAGTAGACAGTGCAGGGACATATCATAGAATTTTAGCATAGTTAAAACACCTCAACAAGTTCACAGAAATCCCTTATACAGCTTGCATCATGTATGTTAAAGAGGTCTTCCCTAAGTGTTTTGGTAATAAGAGAATCACCGTCTCAAAAGGCAAATCATTCTGTTTTCAAATCATTAGCCTGTTCTTTTTTAAGGTTGGAATCTATCCCTTGTAACTTCATCTTTTGGTCTGCTCTCTGAACCTGTAAAAATAAAATGTTTCCTCTTCTATCTTATAGCCTACTTGATATTTAAAGTTCACTATTGTATTTTGCTTAAGTCTTTTCCCTTTCCTGAATAAGTATCCCCATTTCCTCAAAACAATCATAATATAATCAATAATATTTCATTCCTCATCCACCATGTCCTGATAGTGCTCAAGTTTGAACTTTTGAAATTTCTAACACATTCCTGTATCTTGAAACTCTCTTCCTCTTGTATCTCTGTTTCCCCTCTTAATGATAACCAAGCAAATTCCGTCTCTCCCAAACCCTCTAGTTTTCATTTTACTTCTCTTTTCTTCTTCAAAGTTGACATTTTTGAAAAAGTATTTTGTGCTCGCTTCCCCACTTCCACCCTTTCAAAGCCATTGTAATCTAGTGTTCCTCTTCATATCCTGCCAAAATCATGTGTGATAGTATCCCTGTTGACCCTTAAAGATCAGTGGGCAAAGGGATCTGAGAGTGGACCTAGGTATGAGACAGACATGGTTTCTTGGATCCACCACTTGCTAGTTTTGTGACCTTGGCAATGTATTTAACTTCTTTCAGTCTTGGTTTCCTCATTTTGATAAAAAGAATTGTTGTGAAACATAATGCAAGAAGTGTTAAAGTATCTGGCCTGCAGTTTGTGACCAACATCTGTGGTAGTCATCATTATTATTATTTGCTCTCACCAATGGTTATCTTACTTCATCTTTGCTGCTATAACAAAGTATCCAAGACTGAGTAATTTATAAAGAATAGAAAATTATTTGCTTATAATTATAGAGGCTGGGAAGTCCAAGATCAATGCACTAGCAGATTCAGTTGTCTGGCGAGGGCTGCTGTCTGCTTCCAAGATGGCCTCTATAACTACATCCTCTGAAGTGGAGGAACATGATATCCTCACGTGTGGCAGAAGGGCAAGCAAGCCTCTTTTAAAAGGGCCTCAGTCTCATTCACAAAGTGGGGAGACTTAATGGCCTAATCACCTCTTAAAGACTCCATTTCTTAATACCATCACATTGGCCATTAAGTTTCAACACCTGAATTTTGGAGGGGACACATTCAAACCATAGCAGCCACCAAACTTTAGTGTACATCAGGCTCACCTGGTGGGTTTGTTAAAACATAGATTTCTGGGCCCTATCCCCCAGTCTGGAGTAGGGCCTGAGAATATGCGTTTCTAACAAGTTCTCTGGTGATACTGACGATGCTGGTTCAGGAACCATACTTTAAGAACAACTGTGGCCACAGTCTTTGCCATGACAAAAGGATCAGCAGCATTGACATCACCTGGAAGCCTTTTTAGAACTTTCCCAGTCAGATCATTCATTTTCATGATTGATAAGTGAATCATATTCTGAGTGTTAACAATTCACCAAATGATTCCTATGCACACTAAAATTTGAGAAGCATGGGCCTATCATGAGACATTTCTTGGTCCTCGTATTTGTTGAGTCAAGAATATCTAGTGCTTTATCTCTCCCTTTTTAGGTATTCTTTTATCTTTCAAATATAATTTTGTCCTGGTTTTCCTTCTGTCTCTGTGACTATTTCTTCTCAATCTGCATTTTTGTAATCTATAGCTAAAATCCTCCATTGAGTTTTATTTTCTCCTGTTTCCACACTGCATACTTGTATAGTTTAAGATTAGATTCAACAGGAAATAATAGTAAGCCCCCCAAAACAATGGTTTAAACAAGATAAAAGACCATTTTTTTCTCATGTCAAATGTAGGCAGTCCAGTGATGGTATGAAAACTTCTCCATGAAGCTTTTAGTTACTCAAGCTACTTCTATTCTGGTTCTTCATACTTCATAGCTTCCATTTCCAAGGTCACTGAGGTTTAAATACCACAGACATCACATGTGCACATCAGCTTCCAGGAAGGAGGAAGGGATGCACAAAAATAAAAGGGCAAAAGGCAGCTGCCAACTTCTAAAATCTGCCTCCTGATACATCTGATTATAATTGGCCAGAACTTAGTGATATGGCCACAGCCAGCTGTACTGGACAGTGGAAAATGTAGTTTGGCTCAGTTAAAAAGTGAAGATATGGGGAGGCTGGCCAAGTTGGCCAGCTAGAAGCAGCTAGTGTGCTGCTCTCACAGAGAGAAATAGAAGGGGAGAGTAAATACAGAAACTTCAACTGAAATGTTCAGGTATATGCATTGGATTTATCAAGAAGACAACTCAACCAATGGAGAATGGGGAAAAGCAAGACAGGATGACTTCCCACCCAGGAGTGACATGGAGCTAGGGGAGCCTCCCCAACTCAGGGAAGCAATGAGAGAGTAAGTTACCCCAGGGACCCTGCTTCACCCACGGATCTTTGCAGCTCTTGGACCAAGAGATCCCCTTGTGATTCTATACCACCAAGGCCTGTGGTCTGACACATAGAGCTACATGGCAGAGCAGCTGCTCAGGCACATGTGGAGCTCCTGGCCTTTCAGATATCCGGGGTTCCCAGAAAAAGCAAGTGCAACTCTGGGAAAGTGGGAGGTTAGACCCCTGTACATACCCTTAGGAAAGGGGCTTAAATCAAGTGGCTGAGCAGCAACACTGTGCAGGCCTTGCTTCCATGGCATCTTGCAGGATAAGATTCCCTGACTTGGAATTCCAGCCAGCCACTGGTAGTGGCAGCATTACACCTCCCTAAGACAGCTCCCAGAGGGAGGGATGGGCCACCGTCTTTGCTGTTTTGTAGCCTTAGGTATTACTGCCTTCAGTGAAGCTGCCCTATGGAAAAATGGCCAGACTGCTTTTTTACACTGGTTCCTAACCCTACTTCTCATTGGGCAGGATCTCCCAGCTGGGGTCACCCGCCACACTTGCCAGTGTTTTCCAGCTGGCAATGGTTCTGAGCCTCCCTGGAGCAGAGCTACCAGGGGGAGGGATGGAGCGACATCTTTGCTGTTTCACAACCTTAGCAGTTGTTGCCATAGGGCAACAAAAGACTAGAGTGGTCCCCTGGCACAGCACAGCACAGCAGTTCTACAGAGAAACAACCACATAGATTTTTCACATGAGTCCCAGATCCTGTTTCTCTTCACTGGGCAGAATCTCCCAGCTGAGGTCTGCAACGACCCCTGCTGGTGTGTTCAGGCTGGCAACAGGTCTGTACCTCCTTGGGATGGAGCTCCCACATGGAGGGGCAGGCCACTATCTTTGCTGTTTGACAGCCTTCACTGTTGATACCTTCAGATGCTGGAAATCCGAGGTGACTAGGGACTGAAGCAGACCTCCAGCACACTGGAGCAGCCTTATGGAAAAGAGGCCAGACTGTTATGTGGGTCCCTGATTCCATATCTCCTCACTGGGAAAGTCCTTCTGGCCTGGATCTCCAGCCACCCCACACTGGGGCTATCAAGCCAGTAGCAGCTCTGCAACTCCCTGGGTGACAGCACCCAGTGGGAGGGGTGGGTTGCCATCTTTGCTGTCTCACAGCCCTCAACCTTGCTGTCTTCAGGCTTTGGAGAGTCCCCCATGGACTATGTTAAAACATAGACTGCTGGACGCTATCCCCCTGTCTGGAGTGGGGCCTGAGAATATGCATTTCTAACACATTCTCTGGTGATTCTGACAATGCTGGTTCAGGAACCATACTTTAAGAACCACTGTGGCCACAGTCTTTGCCATGACAGAAGAATCAGCAGGATTGACATCGCCTGGAAGCCTTTTTAGAACTTTCCTAGTCAGATCATTCATTTCCATGAGTGATAAATGAATCATATTCGGGGTGTTAACAATTCACCAGATGATTCCTATGCACATTAATGTTTCAGAGTTTCCCATGGACTCTCCAGAGCCTTGATCCCCAGCACAAAGCACCCACCTCATGAAAAAGTGGCTGGACTGTTCTCCACACAGGCTGGTCTTCACTTCTTCTCACAGGGCAGGGCCACCGGACCTGGGACTCCAGCACAACCACCTTGCCCCCATCTGACCCCTTCAATCAGAGGCAGCCTAGCAAGATTTAACTGTAAAGTTAATCTTGTGTATTAACTTTAAATACACAAAGTATTGTGTAAAGGATTGGAAAATCCTTTACACAAGGATTTTAAAATTTTGGATTGTAAAATCCAAAGTATTGTAAAAAGTCTGTGTAAAGGAGCACCTACACACAGACGTGAGAAAGAACTGATGCAAGAATTCTGGCAACTCAAATGACCAGAGTGTCTTATGTCCTCCAAACAACTGCTGTAGTTCTCCAACAAGCGATCTTAACCAGGCTGAGTTGGTTGAAATGACAGAATTAGAATTCAGAATATGGATAAAAACAAATATAATCAAGATTCAGGAGAACAGCAAAACCGAATCCAAGTCACAATACAAAGATACAGGAGCTGACAGATGAAATAGCCAGTGTAAGTAATAAACTAACTACTCTGATAGAGCTGAAAAACACACTGCAAGAGTTTCACAATGCAGTTGCAAGTATCAAGAGCAGAATAGATCAAGCTGAGGAAAGAACCTCAGAACTTAAAGACTGGCTCTGTGAAAGAAGACAGTCAGACAAAAAGAAAAATGAATGAAAAGGAATGAACAAAACCTCTGAGAAATGTGAGATTTTGTAAAGAGACCAAATCTACAAATCATTGACATCTCTGAAAGGGGCGGGGAGAAAACAAGCAACTTGGAAAATATATTTCAGGATATCATCCATGAAAACCTCAACCTCACTAGAGAGGCAAACAGTCGAATTCAGGAAATACAGAGGAGCCCTGCAGGATTTAACACGAGAAGATCATCCCCAGGACACATAATTGTCAGATTTTCCAAGGTTGAAATGAAAGAAAGAACGTTAAAGGCAGCTAGAGAGAAAGGGCAGGTTTCCTACGAAGGGAACCTCATCAGGCTAACAGCAGACCTTTCAGCAGAAACCCTAAAAGCTGGAAGAGACTGAGGACCTACATTTAATATTCTTAAAGAAAAGGAATCTTCAATCAAGAATTTCATAGCCAGCCAAACTAAGCTTCCTCAGCAAGGGAAAAATAAGACCCTTTTCAGATAACCAAATGCTGAGACAGTTTATTACTACCAGACCTTACAAGAGATCTTGAAAGGAGCACTAAATTTGGAAAGAAAACACCATAACCAGCCAGTATAAAAACACAGTTAAGTACACAGACCAGTGACATTATGAAGCAACCACACTAACAAGCTGATATAATAACCAGCTAACAAGACAGTGACAGGATCAAACCTACACATGACCTTGAATGTAAACAGGCTAAGTGCCTCATTTAAAAGGCACAGAGTGGCAAGCTGGATTAACAAAACCAAGACCCGACAGTATGCTGTCTTCAAGAGACTCATCTCAAATGCAATGATACTCTTAGGTTCGAAATAAAGGAATCGAGGAAAATCTACCACACAAATGGAAATCAGACAAAAAACAGAGGTTGCAATCCTAATTTCAGACAAAATAGTGTTTAAACCAACAAAGATAAAAAAAAAAATGACAAAGATGAGTATTACATAATGGTAAAGGATTCCATTCAACAAGAAGACCTATGTATCCTAAATATATATGGACCCAACACAGGAGCACCCAGATTCATAGAGTAAGCTTTACCTACAAAGAGACTTAGTGGGAGACTTCAGCACTCCACTGACAGTATCAGACAGATCATTGAGGCAAAAAATTAACAAAGATATTCAGGACCTGAACTTAAGATTGAACCAAATGAATCTGATAGACATCTACAAAACTTATTACAATCTAACATCACAACAAAAAGAAATAAAGAAGCAAGAGCAAACCAACCCCAAAGCTAGCAGAAAAAAAGAGCTAATGAAAATCAGAGCTGACCTGAAGGAGATCAAGACACAAAAAAATCATCCAAAAGATCAACAAATCCAGGAGTTGTTTTTTTGAAAAAAGTTAATAAGATAGGCCCCTAGCAGCCAGGCATGGTGGCTCACACCAGTAATCCCAGCACTTTGGGAGGCCAAGGCAGATCACTTGAGGTCAGGAGTTCTAGAGCAGCCTGGCCAACATGGTGAAACCCTATCTCTACTAAAAATACAAAAATTAGCTGGGTGTGGTGGCACATGCCTATAGTCCCAGCTACTTGGGAGGCTGAAGCAGGAGGAATGCATGAACCCAGGAGGCAGACGTGGCAGTGAGCCGAGATCATGCCACTGCACTCCAACCTGGTTGATAGAGCAAGACTCCATCTCAAAAAAAAAAAAAAAAAAAGGAAAAGAAAAGATAGGCCACTAGCTAGACTAATAAAGAAGAAAAGAGAGATGATCCAAATAAACACAATGTGAAACAACAAAGGGGATGTTAACCACTGACCCAACAGAAATACAAACAACCAACAGAGACTACTGCAAATACCTCTATGCACACAAACTAGAAAGACTTAGAAGAGATAGATAAATTCCTGGACACATACACCCTCCCAAAACTGAACCAGGAAGAAATCGATTCCCTAAACAGACCAATGATGAGCTCTTAAATTGAATTGGTAATAAATAGCCTACCAACCAAAAAAAAAAAAAGCTGAGGACCAGAGAGATTTACAGCCAAAATTTATCAAATATACAAAGAGCTGGTACCATTCCTACTAAAACTATTCCAGAAATTTGAGGCAAAGGGACTCCTTCCCAACTCATTGTAGGAGGCTAGCATCATTCTGATACCAAACCCTGGCAGACACACAACAAAAAAACTTCAGGCCAATAACCTTGGTGAACATTGATGCCAAAATCCTCAACAAAATAACTACAAACCCAATCCAGCAGCACATCAAAAAGCTAATCCACCATGATCAGTAGGCTTTATCCCTGGGATTCAAGGTTGGATCAACATATGCAAATCAGTAAAGGTGATTCATTACATAAACAGAACTGAAGACAAAAACCACATGATTATTTCAATAGGTGCAGAAAAGGTTTTTGGTAAAATTCAATATCCCTTCACGTTAAAAATTTGCAATAATCTAGGTATGGAAGGAACACACCTCAAAATAATAAGAGCCATCTGTGACAAACCCACAATCAACATCATACTGAGTGGGCAGAAACTGAAAACATTCCCCGTTGAAAACTGGCATAAGGCAAGGATGCCCTCTCTTTCCATTCCTATTCAACAGAGTATTGGAAGTCCTGAGCAATGAGGCAAGAGAAAGAAATAAAGAGCATCCCAATAGGAAGAGAGGAAGTCAAACAATCCCTGTTTGCAGACAATATGATTCTATACCTAGAAAACCCTATAGTCTCAGCCCAAAAGTTCGTTCAGCTGATAAAAAACTTCAACAAAGTTTCAGGATACAAAATCATTGTGCAAAAATCACTAAGATTCCTATACACCGACAATAGCCAAGCCAAAAGCCAAATCAGGAATGTAATCTCTTTCACAACTGTCACAAAGAGACTAGAATACTTAGGAATACAGCTAACCAGGGAGGTGAAAGATCTCTACAATGAGAACTAGGAAACACTGCTCAAAGAAATCAGAGATGACACAAGTGGGAAAATATTCCATGCTCATGGATGGGAAGAATCAATATCAATAAAATGGCCATACTGCCTAAAGCAATTTATGGATTCAGTGCTATTCCTATTAGACTACCATTGACATTCTTCATAAATCTAGAAAAAACTATTTTTAAATTTATGTGGAACCAAAAAGGGGCCTGAATAGCCAAGGCAATGCTAAGCAAAAAGAGCAAAGCTGAAGGTATCATGCTACCTGACTTCAAACTATACTACAGGGCTACAGTAACCAAAACATCATGTACTAGTACAAAAGCAGACACTAGACCAATGGAACATAATAGTGAGCCCAGAAATTAGGCCACACACCTACAACCATTTGATCTTTGACAAAGCTGACAAAAGGAAGCAATGGGTAAAGGACTCCCTATTCAATAAGTGGTGCCGGGATAACTGGCTAGCCATATTCAGAAGACTGAAACTGGACCCCTTCCTTATACCATATAGAAAAATCAACTCAGTGTGGATTAAAGAGTTAAACGTAAAACCCCAAATTATAAAAACCCTGGAAGATAACCTAGGCAATATTATTCTGGACATAGTAACTGGCAAATATTTCTTGACGAAGATACCAAAAGCGATTGCAACAAAAGCAAACATTAACAAATAGGATCTAATAAACTACAGAGCTTCTGCACAGAAAAAGAAACTATCAACAGAGTAAACAAACAACCTACAGAATAGGAGAAAATATTTGCAAGCTATGCATCTGACAAAGGTCTAATACCCAGCATCTGTAAGAAAGTTATGCAAATTTACAAGAGAAAAACAACCCCATTAAAATGTGGGCAAAGGACATGAACACTTTTCAAAAGAAGACATACATGTGGCCAACAAACATATGAAAAATGCTTAACATTACTAATCATTAGAGAAGTGAGAATCAAAACCACAATGAAATGCCATCTCACACCAGTCATAATGACTATTACTAAAAAGTCAAAAAATAACATGTTAGCAAGGATGCGGAGAAAAGGGAATGCTTATATACTTTTGGTGGGAGTGTAAATTAGTTCAGCCACTGTGGAAAGCAGTGTGGTGATTCCTCAAAGAGCTGAAAACAGAATTACTATTTAACACAGCAATCCCATTACTGGGTATATACCCAAAGGAATATAAATTGTTCCACCAGAAAGACATGCACGTGTATGTTCATTGCAGCACTGTTTAAAATAGCAAAGATAGAATCGACCTGAATGCCTATCAATGGCAGACTGGTTTTTTAAAATGTGGTACATATACAGCAGGGGTCCCCAAACGCCAGAGGTCCGTGGCCTGTTAGGGATGGGGCTGCTGCACGGAAGGAGGTGAGCGGCAGGTGAGCAAACATTACTGCCTGAGCTCCACCTCCTGTCAGATTAACGGCAGCATTAGATTCTCATAGGAACCTGAATCCTATTTTGAAGGGCATATGTGAGGGATCTAGGTTGCATGATCTTTAACCATCCCACCACCTCACATTTTCCCCATCATCCCCCCACCCCTCTGTTGGTGGAAAATGTGTCTTTCACGAAACGAGTTCCTGGTGCCAAAAATATTGAGGATTGCTGATGTATACCATGGAATACTATGCATCCATAAAAAATGATGAGATCATGTGCATTGCAGGAACATGGATGGAGCTGGAGGCCATTGTCCTTAGCAAACTAATGCAGAAACAGAAAACCAAATACTGCATATTCTCACCAGTGGGAACTAGATAATGAGAACACAGGGACACAAAGAGGGGAACAACAATACCAGGTCCTACTCGATGGTGGAGGGTGGGAGGAGGGAGAGGATCAGAAAAAAAAAAACTATTGGGTACTAGGCTTAGTACCTGGGTGACAAAATAGTCTATACAAAAAAACCCCATGGCACGAGTTTACTTATATAACAAACCTGCACATGTACCCTTCAATCTAAAATCAAAAAATTAAAAAGTGGTGATATGACCTACTATGTAAGAAGGTCAACTAGCTGTCTGCCATAATCTGCTGCATGTTTTATAATATATCCATGTATCATCCATCTTTACGTAGAATACACTCAACTCTCCCCAAGGGAGGTAGATTGGTTTTCTAGGGATGTCATAATAAACTACCATAAGCTGGATGGCTTAAACTACAGAAGCTATTGACTCACAGTTCGGGGGCTAGAGTTCCAAGATCAATGTGTTGGCAAGATTGTTTCCTCTTTCTTTGACTTACAGTGGCTGTCTCTATAGTGGATATATACACAAAGGTGTGTACATCCCCTGCGATATTGGGAGTAATATCATCCTCTCTACCCCTGAATATTAGGATAAATATCACAGAAAGGTGTACACCCCCTGCGATACTGGAAGTAATGTCATCCTCTCCCCCAACGGAAATTCAGAACAATATCATATAAGGGGTGTACGCCCCCTGCGATATTGGCAGTAATATCCTCTTCCGCCCTGGACATTAGGAATCATATCACAGGGAAGGTGTACACACCTCTGCAATACTGCGAGTAATACCATATTCTTTCCCACTGGATATTAGAAAAAATATTACGGGGGTATGTATATTGGGAGTAATATCATTACTGCGATATTGGGAGTAACATCATCCTCTCCCCACCTGAATATTGGGAACAAAATCACAGGGTGGGTGTACCTGTCCTGCGATATTAGGAGTAATATCATAATCTCCCCTTCTGGATATTAGGAACAATATCACAGAAGCAGTGTACACTTCCTGCGATATTGGGAGTAATATCCTCTCACTCCCTGGATATCAGGAGCAATAACACAGGGGTTGTGTATACACTTTGTGATATTGTGAGTAATATCATCCTCTCCCCCCATGGATATTAGAAACTGTATCACAGGGGCCGTGTATACCCCCTGCGTAATTGGGAGTAATATCATCCCCTCCTTCCCTGGATATTAGGAACCGCATCCCTGGGGGTAGGGTGTACATTCCTTGTGATATTGGGAGTAATATCATTCTCTCGCTCTGTAGATATTAGGAACAATATCATGCGGTAGGGGAATGTACAGCCTCGGCGACATTGGAAGTAATATCATCCGCTCCCATCTTGGATAATAAGAATAATATCACAGAGGAGGTATACACCCCCTACGATATTGAAAGCAGTATCATCCTCTCCCCAACTGGATATTAAGAACATTATCACAAGGTGGGTGAATACCGCCAGCGATATTGGTTGTAATATCATCCTCTCTCTCTCTAAATATTAAGAACAGTATCACAAGGGTGGTGAACATCCCCTGCGATATAGGGAGTAATATTATCTTCTCCCCCTTTGGATATTAGAAACAATGTTACAAAGGGGGTGTACACCTGCTGCGATATTGGGAGTAATATCCTATTCTCCCATGGATATTAGGAACAATATCACAAGGTCAGTGTACACCCCCTGTGATACTGGAAGTAATATCTTCTTCTCCACTCCTTGATATTAGAAACAATATCACGGGGCGGGGGGACGGGTGGACGTGTACAGTCTCTGCAATATTGGGAGTAATATCATCCTTTTCCTTCCTGGGTATTAGAAACCATATCACAGGAGGGGTGTACACCCCCTGCAATATTGGGAGTAATATCATCGCCTTTCCCAGTGGATATTAGGAACAATATCACACAGTGTGTACACACATGGTATACACACTGTGACAGTAGGAATAACATCACCCTAAAATTTACAAATAATATCATTGTAATTATTATTGTAATTATAATTAAAATATCTAAGCAAGATGTTAGTCCTAATATCACATGGGGTGTACTCTCAGTTATATTATTCATAATATTCTACTGAGATGTTACACCTCATGTAAGTGTGGGTGTACACCCAGTAATATTATCCATAATATCTAAGATGGTACTCCTAATGTCTTAGTGGGTGTATGCCTGTGATATTATTTGTATTATCGAAGGGAGATGTTACTGCTAATGTCACAGTAGGTGTACACCCTGGGAAATTATTCGGAATATTCTAGGAAAAAGTTACTCCCAATTCCAAAATAAATAATAAAAAGGAGTGTGTACACAACCCCCTCGATATGGGAAGTAATATCACCCTCTACCGCCCTGGATATTACAAACCAGATCACAGGGGGATGTACACACACCCCGAGGTATGGCGGGTAATATCACCCCCTCCCCCGCTGGATATTACGAACCAGACCACAGAGGGTTGTACACATCTCCCGCCGTATGGCGAGTAATATCGCCCTCTCCTTCCCGGATATTACAAACGAGATCACAGGGGAGTGCACATGCCCTCCTCGTTACGGTGAGTAATATCACCCTCTCTCTCCCTGGATATTACAAACCAGATCACAGTGGGGTGTACACACCCAACCCCCCGCCACCGCACTGTATGGCCAGTCATATCACCCTCTCCCTCCCTGGATATTACAAACCAGATCACTGGGGGGTGTACACACCCACCGCAGTATAGTGAGTAATATCACCCTCTTCCCCCCTGGATATTGTGAACCAGATCACAGGGGGGTGTACACACCCCACGGTATGGTGAGTAAGATAACCCTCTCCCCTCCTGGATATTACGAACCAGGTCACAGGGGGGTGTACATACCCCCTGCGGTATGGCGAGTAATATCACCCTATCACCACCTGGATATTACGAACCAGATTACAGAAGGCTGTGGACAACCCCAGCGGTATGAGGAGTAATATCACCCTCTGGACCCCCTAGATGTTACGAACCAGATCACAGGGGGCTGTAGACACATCCCATGGAATGGCGAGCCTCTCCCCAACTGGATATTACAAACCAGATCACAAGCGGCTGTAGACACCCCCTGCTGTATGGCAAGTAATATTACCTTCTCTCCCTCTGGATATTACGAACCGTATCAATCAGAGGGCACTGTAGACACACCACGCGGTATGGCGAGAAATATCACCCCTTCCCCACCTGGGTATTACAAACCAGATCACAGGCAGCTGTAGACAATCCCCCATCCAACACACCCCCCGGCGGTATGGCGAATAATATCACCCCCTCCCCCCTCTAGATGTTAGGAACCATATCACAGGGGGTTGTACACACCCCCCGCGAAATGGGGAGTAATATTCTTTCCCCACTCCCCGGATATTTCGAATTATATCACAGGGGATGTACACACAGGGTACCTACTATATTGGGAGTAATATTATCTCTCTTTCTGGATATTACAAACAACATCACAAGGGTGTATACACCACCTACGATATTGGGAGTAAAATTATTCGTTCTTCCCCTGGATATTAGGAGCAATACTACATGGGGGTGTACACCCCCAGCGATATTGTGAGTAATATCATCCTCTCCCCCAGTGGATATTAGGAACAATATCATACCGGAGGTGCACATTTCCTGTGATATTGGGAGTAATATCATTGTTTCCCCTCTTGATATTAGGAACAATATCACAGTGGGTGTACACCTTCTTCCTTATTGCAGGTAATATTATCCTCTCTCCCCCTGAATATTAGGAACAGCGGGGGTGTACATGCACTGGGATATTGGGGCTAATATTATTCTTTCTTTTCTGTGTAATAAAAATAATATCACAGCGTGTGTGTACACCCTTAGCGATTTTGCAGTTAACATCAAATATACCCCCTGGATATTAGGAACAATATTACAAGGGGGGTATACACCCCCTGCAATAATGGAAGTAATATTATCCTCTCTCAGCTAAATGTTAGAAACACAGAAGGGGTGTACACCCCCTCCGATATTGGGTGTGATATTATCCTCTTTACCTTTGGATATTAGGAACAATGTAACAGGGTGGATGTTCACCCCATGTGATATTGGGAGTAATATTCTCTTGCCCCGTGAATATTAGGAACAATATCACAGGTAGGTATAGACCCTCTGGGATATCCTGAGTAATATTATCCTCTCCCACCTGGAGATTAGAAACAATATCACTGTGGGGGTGTATACTCTCTGTGAAATTGGGTGTAATATTATCCTCTCCCCCCTGGATATTAGGAACAATATCACAGGGTAAGTGTATACCTTATGCGATATTGGGAGTAATATCATTTTCTTTCCTCCAGGATATTAGGAACAATATCAACGGGAGGGGCTGTACACTCCTGACATACTGGGAGTAATATTACCTTCTCCTCCCCCGGATATTAGGAATGATATCACAGGGAGGGGGTGTCTACCTAATGCGATATTGGGAGTGATACCTTCTTCTCTCGACCTGGATGTTAGGAACAATATTACAGCAGGGGTGTACATCCCCTGTGATATTTTGAGTAATATCATCCTCTCCTTACCTGGATATTAGAAAGAATATCACAGGGGTTGTACAACCCCTGCAATATTGGGAGTAATATTATCCTCTCCACCTTTGAATATTAAGAAAAATATTACAAAAGGGTGTACATCTACTGCGATACTGAAAGTAGTGTCACCCTCTCCCCTACTGGAAATTAAGAACAATATCATGAAATGGATGTTCATCCCCTGAAATATTGGGAGTCATTACATCCTCTCTCCCCCTAAATATTAAAAACAATATAACAGGGGGGTGTACACCCTCTGCGATATTGGGGGTAATATTATCCTCTTCCACCCTGGACTTTAGGAACCATATCCCAGGGGTTTGTACACCCCCTGCAATATAGGGAGTAATATTATCCTCTCACCCCTGGATATAAGGAATGATATCACAGGGATGGTGTATATTTTCTGTGATGTTGGGAGTAATGTCATCCTCTCCTCCACTGGATATTAGGAACAATATCACGGAAGGGTGTACACGCCCAAACATATTAACGGTAATATCATCCTCTTTCTCCTTGAATATTAGGAAAAACATCACACGGGGGAGTGTACACCCCTTGCGATATTAGGAGTAATATAATTCTCTTTCCCCTTGGATATTAGGAAGAATATCACGGGGAGGGTATACACCCCCTGCAATATTGGGAGTAACATCAGCCTCTTTCCCCCTAAATATTAAGAACAATATCATAGGGGTGGTGTACAGCTCCTGCGATATTGGGAGCAATATCAGCCTCTCCCATTTGGATATTAGAACTATATCAAGGGGAAGGTGCACACCGTCTGTGATATTGGCAGTAGTATCATCCTCTCCCCCATGGATATTAGGAACTATGTCACAAGGTGGGTGCACACCCCCTGTGATATTAGAAGTAATATCAGCCTGTCTCCGTTTGGATGTTAGAAACAATACCACGAGGTGATGTACACCCCCCTGTGATTTTGGAAGTAATATCATCCTATTCCCTTCTAGACGTTAGGAACGATATCACAGAAGGGGTGTACACCACCTGCAATATTAGGAGTAATGTCATCCTCTTCCACATGGATATTAAGAACAATATCACAGGAGGGGTGTACATCCCCTGAGATACTGGAAGTAATATCTATCATCCTCTGTTTTCCTGGATATTAAGAACAATATCACAAGTAGTGTGTATAGTCCCTGCGATATTGGGAGTAATGTGATCCTGTCCCCCGCTGGATATTAGGAACAATATCACAGGGTGGGTGTCCACCCCCTGCGACATTGAATGTAACAAAATTCTCTCCCACCCTGCATATTGGAAACAATATCTCAGAGACGTGTACACCCCCTGCAATATTGGGAATAATATCATCCTATCCACTCCTGGATATTAGGAACAATATATCAGGGAGAGGTGTACACCCCCTGCAATATTGGTAGTAATATCATCCTTTTGCATTCTGGATATTAAGAACAACATAACAGAGGTGGTTTACACCCCCAGCAATATTGGGATTAACATCATACTCTTCTCTACTCGGATATTTAAAAAAATTCACAAGGGGTTGTACACCTGCCGAGATATTGGGAGTAAGAACATCCTCTGACCCCCTGGATATCAGAAAATATATCACTGGGGAGTGTACACCCCCTGCGATATTGGAAATAATATTATTCTCTCCCTCTTAGATATTAAGAACAGTATCACAGCGGGGGTGTACACCTCCTGCGATATTGGGAGTAATATCATCTTCTCCTTCCTGAATATTAGGAACAATATCATGGAAGGGAGTGTACCCCATGCGATATTGGGTGTAACATCCCCATAAAATATTATTACTCATATAACAAAATGTACACCTTCTGGGACATTCGGAGTTACATCCCCCAAAAGGTATTAACGAATAATATTACGGTGGGTTCACACTCTGCGACATGAAAAGTAGCATCCCACTAAGGTACCAGGAACAATATCAGAGTGTGAGCACCCTGTGTTATGTAAGGAGTAAAATCTTTTTAGGATATTATCATTAATATCATAAAGCGTGCACCCCTTGAGACATTAGGAGTAATATCCCTGTAGGATAGTATGAAAAATTTCACAGGGACTACACCTCCTGTAACATTAGGAGTAACATTCCAGTAAGAGACTATGAATAATATCACAGGGTGTACACACATTGTGATATTAGTAGTAACTTTCCCTTAGGATATTACCAAAAAAATCACAGGATGTACACCCTTTGTGACATTAAGAGTAACATTCTTCTAGAATATTATGAATAATACAACAGGGTGTACACCCCTTGTGAAATTAGAAGTAACATCCCCCTAGAATATTATCAGTAATATCACGGGGTGTACACATAAGGAGTAACATCCCCCTCGAATATTACAAATAATACCACAGGGTATAAACCACCTGTGACATTAGGGGTAACATCCCTCTAGAATATTATGAATAACATCACAGGGTGTACTCTCCCTGTGACATTAGGAGTAAAATTCCCCTAAAACATTACCAAAAAATCAGAGGATGTACAACCATTGTGATATTTGGAGTAACATCCCCCAAGGTATTATGGATAATATCACAGTGTGTACACCCACTGTGATATTAGGATTAATATCTCCGTTAGATATTACAAATAGTATCACAGGGTGAACACACATGCTGTACACCCACTGTAATATTGGAAGTAATAGCTCCCTAAAATACTACAAAACATATTATAAAAAATATCACAGAGTGTACACCCACTGTGATATTAGGAGTAATATCTACCTAGGATATTATGAATAATATCACAGTGGGTGTAAACACATGATGTACACCCGCTGTGGTATCAGGAGTTATATATTCCTAAAATATTACTAATAATATCACTGGGTAAATACCATGTGTGTACACCCACTGTAATATTTGAAGTAATGTCTCCTTTGGATACTATGAATAATATCACAGGGTGTGCACCCCCTGGGACTTTAAAAGTAACAAACTTATAGAAAATTACGAATAATATAGCAAGGTGTACACCCCCTGTGATATTATAAGTAACAGCACCCTAGGATATTACGAATAATATCACAGGAAGTACAACCTTTTTGACATTAGGAGTGGCATCACCCTAGGATATTACGAATAATATCACAGGGTTTACACCCATTGTGACGTTAACAGTATATCTGCATAGGATGTTACCAGTAATATCACAGGGTGTACACCCTCTTTGACATTAGCAGCAACGTCCTCCTAGGATATTAATAATGATATCACAGAATGTACACCCCCTGTGACATCCTCCTAAATATTACGAGTAATATCACAGGGTGTATCCCTCCACCCATGACATTAGGAGTAACATTTCCATAAAATATTATGAATAATATCACAGGGTGTCCAACCCTTGTGACATTACGAGTAACTTCCCCCTAGGATACTATGAGTAATATCAAAGGGTATACACCACCTGTGAAATTAAAAGTAACATCACCCTAGCATATTACGATTAATATCACAAGGTGTACACACCCTATGACATTAGGGGTAACATCACCCTAGAATATAACGAATAATATCACAGGTTATACACCACCTGTGACATTAGGAGTAACAGTGCCCTAAGATATTACTTCTTTTTTTTTTTTTTTTTTTTTTTTTTTTGAGACGGAGTCTTGCTCTGTCACCCAGGCTGGAGTGCAGTGGCGCGATCTCGGCTCACTGCAAGCTCTGCCTCCTGGGTTCACGCCATTCTCCTGCCTCAGCCTCTCCGAGTAGCTGGAACTACAGGCGCCCGCCACCACGCCCGGCTAATTTTTTGTGTTTTTGGTAGAGACAGCGTTTCACCGTGGTCTCGATCTCCTGACCTCGTGATGCGCCCGCCTCGGCCTCCCAAAGTGCTGGGATTACAAGCGTGAGCCACCGTGCCGGCCTAAGATATTACTTCTAATATCACAGGGTGTGCACAATCTGTGACAATAGGTGTAATAACGCCTTAGGATATTACTGCTAATATTGCAGCTTGTACACCCACTGTGATATTAGAAGTGATATCTCCCTAGGATATTATGAATAATATCACAGGTTGTACACACAGGCTGTGCAACCCCTGTGATATTAGGAGTAAAATCCCCCTGAAATATTACGAATATTATCAAAAGGTGTACACATATGGTGTACACCCATTGTGAAATTAGAAGTAATATCCCCCTATAATTATACAAATAATATCACAGGGTGAGCACACATGGTGTACACTTACTGTGAAATTAGGAGTAACAACCCCCTAGGATTTTATTAATAATACCACAGGGCGAACACCCATGTTGTACACCAACTGTGCCATTAGGGGTAACATCCGCATAGGATATTATGAATAATATCACAGACTGTATACACATAGTGTACACCCACTGTGACATTAGGAGTAACATACTCCTAGGATATTACAAATAATATCACAGGGTGTACACACATGGTGTACACCCACTGTGACATTAGGAGAAATATTGCTATAGTATATTATGAGTAATGTCACAAGGTGTACACACATGGTGTACACCAACTGTGACGTTAGGTATAACATTTCCCTAGGATATTATGAATAATATCACAGGGTGTACCCCCACTGTGACATTAAATATAACATCTCACCAGGATATTGCAAATAATATCACACGGGGTATATACACCTGGTGTACACCATTTGTGACATTAGAAGTAACATCCCCCTAAAATATTACAAATAATGTCACAGGCATTTTACACACATAGTGTATAACCCCTGTGACATTAAGAGTAACATTCTTTTAGGATATTAAGAATTATATCACAGAAAGTACATGCCCGGAGACATTAAGAATAACATTTCCGTATAATACTATAGATAATATCAGAGGGTGCACACACATGGTGTACACCCACTGTAAAATTAGGTGTAACATTCCCATCGAATAATAGGAATAACATCACGGGATGTATACACATGGTGTACACCTACAGTGACATTAGAAGTAACATTCCCCTAGGATATTACAAATAATATCACAGGGTGTACAGACATGGTGTACACTCACTGTGACTTTAGGAGTAAATCCGCCTAAAACATTACGAATAATATCACAGGGTGTACACACAACGTGCAACCCACTGTGACTTTGTTAGTAACAATTTTTTAGGATATTACAAATAATATCACAGAATGTACACACAGGGTGTACACCCATTCTGACATTAGGAGTAACATCCACCTAGGATATTACAAATACTCTCGCAGGGTGTACACACATGGTGTACCCCCACGGTGACATTAGGAGTAACATTCCACTAGGATATTATGAATAATATCACAGACTGTAGACACATGGTGTACACCCACAGTGACATTAAGAGTAGCATCTATCTAACAGATTATGAATAATATCACAAGGTGTACACACTGGGTGAACACCCACTGTGACATTAGGAGTAACATCCTTCTATAATATTTCAAGTAATATCACAGGGTGTACATACATGGTATATAGCAACCGTGACATTAGGATTAATATCCCCTTAGGATGTTAAGAATAATATCACACACAGTATACATATGGTGTACACCAACTGTGACATTTGACATTAGGAGTAATATTCCCCTAGGATATTACAAATAATAACACAAAATGTGCACACATGGTGAACACCCACTGTGACATTAGGAGTAACATCTTTCTAAGATATTACAAATAATATCACAGGGTGTACATTAAGAGTAACATTCTCCTAGAATATTATGAAAAATATCACAGAGTGTACACACATGTTGTATATTCACGGTGACATTTGGAGTAACATCCCCCTGAGATGTTACAAATAGTATTACAGGGTGTACACACAGGGTGTACACCAACTTTGACGTTAGGAGTAACGTCCCCTAGGATATTATGAATAATATCACAGGGTGTACACACATCGTGTAACCCACTGTGACATTAGGATTAACAACCCCCTAAGATATTAGGAATAATATCACAGGGTGTACACACATTTTGTACACTTACTGTGACATTGGGAATAACATCACCCAAGGATATCATGAATAATATCACGGGGTGTAGACCCACTGTGACATTAAAAGTAACATCACGCCAAGATATTACAAATAACATCACAGAGGGTGTACACGCATGGTTACATCCTTTGTGACATTAGAAGTAATGTCCCCCTAGGATATTACGAATAGTATCACAGGTGGTTTACACACATGGTGTATACCTATTGTGACAGTAAAAGTGACATCTCCCTAGGATATTAAGTATAATATCACAGAAGTTGTACACACATGTTGTGCAAACCCTATAACATTAGGAATAAAATCCCCACAGAATATTACAGTTAATATCACAGAAGGTGTACACATGGTGTATACTTTTTGTGACATTAGGAGTATCATCTTTCCAGAATATTATCAGTTATATGATGAAGGGTGTGCATACATGGTGAACACCACCTGTGACATTAAAAGTAACATCCCCCTAGAATATTACGAATAATTTTACAGGGTGTACACCCTCCGTGACGTTAAAAGTAATGTCCCCCTAAAATATTACAAATAAAATCACAGGGTGTACACCCCTTGTGACATTAGGTTTAACAGCTTCCTAGGATATTAGGAACAATATCACAGGTTGTACACCCACTGTGACATTAGGAGTAACATCCCTCTGGGATATTATAAGTAATATCACAAGGTGTACTTTCCCTTTGACATTAGAAGTAACATCTCCCTATAATATTAGGAAAAATATCACAGGCTGTACGGCCGCTGTAAAATTAAGAGTCACATCTCCCTAGGATAACACGAATAATATCACAGAGTGTCCATTTATTGTGATATTAGGAATAACATTTCCCTAGCATATTACGAATAATATCACAGGGTGTCCGCCCTCAGTGACATTAAGAGTAACATTCCCTTAGAAGATTACGAATGATATCACAGGGTGTAAATCTGTAACGTTAGGTGTAATATCTTTCTAAAATATTACAAATAACATCAAAGGGTGAATACCCCCTATGACATTAGGCGTAACATCTCTCTGGGATATTACAAATAATACCACATGATGTACACCCACTGTGACATTAGGGGTAACATTCCCGAAGAATATTAAGAATAATATCACAGGGCGTATACCCACTGAGACATTAGGAGTGGTAGCTCCCTGTGATATTACTCCTCATATCACAAGGTGTACAACCACTGTGATATTGGGACTAATATCTCCTTTGTGTGTTAGAAGTCATATCTCCCTAGGATAATACGAATAGTATCACAGGGTGTACATCCAGTGTGATATTAGGAGTAGTATCTATCTAAAATATTATGAATAATATCACAGGGTCCACACACGTGGTGTACATTCACTGTGATATTAGGAGTAATATCTTCCTAGGATATTGTGAATAGTATAACCAGGAGTAATTCTATGGTGATATTAGGAGTAATATCTCCCTAGGATATTAGAAGTGATATCACAGGGTGTACACCCACTGGGGTATTAGGAGGAATATCTCCCTAGGATATTACGAAAAATATTACATGGGGTGCATGTCCTGTGCTATTAGGAGGAATATCTCCGCAGGATATTATGAATAATATCACAGGTGTACACCCACTGTAATATTAGGAGTAATATCTCCCTGAAATATTATGAAAAATATTACAGGGTGTACACTTACTGTGATATTGGGAGTAATGTATTTTTAGGATATTATGAATAATATTACAGTGGGTGTACACACAAGGTGTGCACCCACTGTGATATTAGGATTAATATCTCCTTAGGATATTACAAATAATTTCCCAGGGTGGACACTCACTGTGATATTAGGAGTAATATGTCTCTAAAATATTACAAATGATATCACAGGCTACACACACATGGTGTGCACCAGCTTTGACTGTAAAACTAATATCTCCCTAGGATATTATTAATAATGTCACAGAGTGTACACCCACTGCGATATTAGAAGGAATATCTTTCTAAAATATTCTGAACAATATCATAGTGAATGTCCACTCATGGTGTGCACTCACTGTGATATTAAAAGTAATTTCTCCCTACATTATTATGATTAATATCACAGTGGGTGTCCACACATGGTGTGCCCCAACTCTGATAATAGGAATAATATCTCCCTAGAATATTACAAATAATATCTCAGTGAGTGTCCACACATGGTGTGCACCCACTGTGATATTAGGAGTAATATCACCCTAGCATATTACAAATAATATCATAGTGGGTGTCCACACGTGGTGTGTGTACCCACACAGGGTGTGCACACTCACTTTGATATTAGGAGTAATATCTCCCTAAAATATTACAAATAGTATTCCAGGGTGTGCACCCACTGTGATATTAGGAGTAATATCTCCCTAGGGTGTTACAAATAGTATCAAAGGGTATGCATCCATGGCAATATTAGGAGTAATATCTCCCAAGGGATTTACAAATAATATCCCATGGTGTGCACCCACTATGATATTAGTTGTAATATCTCCCTAGGATATTATATTATATCCCACATTTATATACATATAATATTTATAACATATAATATTTATATACCATATTTATATACATATAATATCCCAAGGTGTACACCCACTTTAATATTAAGAGTAATGTCTCCCCAAAATATTACGAATAATATCCCATATCCCAGGGTAGACATCCACTGTGATATTAGGAGTAATATCTGCCTACAATACTACGAATAATATTTCAGGATGTACACAGTGTGTACACCCACTGTGATATTGGGAGTAATATCTCTCCAGGATATTACAAATAATACCACAAAGTGTAAACCCACTGTGATATTAGGAGTTATGACTCCCTAGAATATTACGAATATTATTACAGGGTGTACAGCCACTGTGATATTAGCAGTAATATCTCCTAAGTTATTATGAATAATATCACAGGGTGCACACCCGCTGTGATATTAAGTGTAATATCTTCCCAGAGTAGTACTAATAATATTTCAGGGTACACACTTATAGTGTACACAAACTTTGATATTAAGACATTAATATCTTCCCAAAGTGTTACAAATAATATCCCAGGGTGTATACACATGGTGGGCACCCACTGTGATACTAAGAGGGTAATATCTTCCTAGTACATTACGAATAACATTCCAGGGTGTACACACATTATATACACCTGCTGTGATATTAGGAGAGTTATGTCTCTCCAGGATATTATGAATAATATTCCAGGGTGTACCTACATGGTGTAAACCCACTGTGATATTAGGAGACTAATATCTCCCCAGGATGTAATGAATAATATCCCAGGATGTACAAACAAAGCATACACACACTGTGATATTAGGAGAGTAATACTTCCAAATATTACGAATACTATCACAGGGTGCACACACATGGTGTACATCCTCTGTGATAATATTAGTGTAATAGCTTTGCAAGATATTACGAATAATATCCCAGGTTGTACGCAAGTGTTGTACACCCACTGTGGGATTAGGAAAGTAATATCTCCCTAGGATATTATGAATAATATCCAGGGTGTACACACATGGTATACACCCAAAGCAATATTAGGAGAATAATATCTTCCCACCAGTATTACAAACGATATTCCAAGGTGTACATACATGGTGTGACATAAAGAGTAGTATCATCTCACGATAGTATAAACAAAATTCCAGGGTGTACAACCACTCTGTTATTAGGAGTAATATCTTCCCAGGATATTACGAATAATATATTTAAGGATACACCCACTGTGATATTAGGAGAAATATCTCCTAAGAATATTACGAATATTATCCCAGAGTGTACACTCTCTGGGCTATTAGAAGGAATATCTCCCCAAAATATTACGAATAATGTATTGGGGTTTACATTCACAGTGATATCGGTAGTAATATCTCCACAAGATATTACAAATAATATCCCAAGGTGTACACCCACTTTAATATTAAGAGTAATGTCTCTCCAAAATATTACGAATAATGTCCCAGGGTTGACACTCACTGTGATATTAGGAGTAATATCTGCCACAATATTACGAATATTTCAGGATGTACACACAGTGTGTACACCCACTGTGATATTGGGAGTAATATCTCTCCAGGATATTACAAATAATATCACAAAGTGTAAACCCACTATGATATTAGGAGTTATGACTCCCTAGAATATTACGAATATTATTACAGGGTGTACAGCCACTGTGATATTAGCAGTAATATCTCCTAAGTTATTATGAATAATATCACAGGGTGCACACTCACTGTGATATTAAGAATAATATCTCCCTATGATATTACAAATAATATCACAGAATGTACACCCACTGTGACATTAGGAGCAACTTCTAGGATATTATGAAAAATATCACAGGTGTACACCAATGACGACATTAGAAATAATATCTCCATAGGATATTACACGTGATATCGCAGAATGTACACCCACTGGGATATTAGGAGTAATTTCTCCCTAGAATATTACGAATAATAGCACAGAACGTACACTCACTGTGTTATTAGGAGTAATATCTCCCTAGGATATTACAAATAATATCACAGGGTGTACACCCATTGTGACATTAGGGGTAATATCTCCCTAGGATACTACAAATATTATTACATGGTGTACACCCACTGTGATATTGAAAGTAATATGTTCCTAGGATATTACGAATATCACAGGGTCTACATTCACTGTGATATTACAAACATAACAAATAATATATAACAAATAATATCACAGGTCATACACCACCTGTGACATTAGGAGGAACATTCCCCTAGGGCGTTATGAATATTATCACAGGGTGAACACACATTGTGACAGTAAGCATAATATCCCCCTTGGATATTACTGCTAATATCACTGGCTTTAAACCCACTGTTATATTAGGAGTAATATCTCTCCAGGATATTATGAATAATATCACAGTGGGTGTACACCCATTGGGATGTTAGAATTAATATCTCTAGAAAATATTATGAATAATATCACAGGTTGTACACACAGACTGTACAACCACTGTGATATTAGAAGTAAAATCCCCCTAAAATGTTACGATTATTATCACATGTGTACACCCAGTGACATAAGAAGTAACATTCCCCTATGATACGAATATATTATCACAGGGTGTACACATGTGATGTACAATTACTGTGAAATTAAAAGTAACATCCACCTAGAATTTTACAAATAATCCCACAGGGCAAACACTGAAGGTGTACAACAACTCTGACATCACAGGGGGCGTACAACCCCTGATATATTATTCCTAATATCCACGTGGGGAGAGCATGATATTACTTTCAATATCATCTTTCAATATCGAAGTGGATGTACAGCTCCCCTGTGATATTGTTCCTAATATCTAGAGGGAAAGAGGATAATATTACCCCTGCGATATTGGGAGTAGTATCAGCCTCTCCCCCACTAAATATTAAAAACAATATCAGAGGGGTGGTGTACACCTTCTCTGATATTGGGAGTAAAATAATTCGCTCCCCCACTGGATATGAGGAACAATACCACAGGGTGGGTGTACACCCACTGCGATATTGGGAGTAATAACATCCTCTCCCATCCAGGATGTTAGGAGCAATATCACAGGAGTGGTGTCCAGCCCCTGCGATACTAATAGTAATATCATCTTCTTACCCCCTGGAGATTAGGAACAATATTATTGTTGGGGTGTACACCCCCTGTGAAATTGGGTGTAATATCATCCTCTCCCCACCTGGATATTAGGAATAATATCACAGAGGTGGTGTACACCCCATGCGATATTGGGAGTAATATCATTTTCTTTCCCTCTGGATATTAGAAACAATATAAAAGGGGGTGTGTACACTCCCTGATATATTGAGAATAATATTATATTCCCCCCCCCGGATATTAGGAACAGTATCACAGGTGGGGTGTCTCCTTCCTGCGATATTGGGGATAATATCATCTCTCCACCTGGATATTAGGAACAATATCACAGGAGGGGTGTACACTTCCTCTGACTGTATGAGTAATATCCTTTCCCCACTTGTATATTAGATACAATATCACAGGGATTCTACACCCCCTGCAATATTAAGACTGATATTATTCTCTCTCCCCCTCAATATTAGGAACAATATCACAGGGGGAGTATACCCTTTTTGTGATATTGACAGTAATATCATCGTCTCTACCCTTGGATATTAGGAACAATATCACAAGGAAGTTGTACACTCACTGTGATACTGAAAGTAAGATTATCCTCTCCTCTCATGGATATTAGGAACAATGTCACGGGGGGGTGTACACCCCCTGTGATATTGGGAGTAATATCATCCTCTCCTCCTCCGGATATTTGGAATTATATCACGGGGGGGTGTATATTCCCTGCGATATAGGGAGTAATATCATCCACTCCCCTTCTGGATATTAGCAACAATATCACAGAAGGAGTGTACACTACCTATGATATTGGGAGTGATATCATCCTCTCCCCCCTGGATATTAGGAACAATATCACTGAGGAATGTACACTCACTGCAATATCTTGAGTAATATTATTTTCTCTCTCCCTAGATATTAGGAGCAATATTACAAGGGGGATGTACAACCCCTGCGATATTAGAAGTAATATCATTTTCTTCCCCGATGGATATTAGGAATAATATCAAAGGAAGAGTGTACACCCTCTGTGATATTGGGTTTAATATCATGATCTTCCCCCCTGGATATTAGGAACAACATCACAGGGGAGATGTACACCCCTTGCGATATTGTCAGTAATATCACCCTCTCCTCCCCAGGATATTAGGAACAATATCACAGGTGGGTTGTACATCCCCTGCGATATTGTCCATAGTATCACCCTCTCCTCCCCTGGATATTAGGAACAATATCACAATTGGGGTGTACACCCCCTGCAATATTAATAGTAATATTATCCGATCCCCCCGTGGATATTAGGAACAATATCATAGGGGAGGGTGTACACCCATTGTGATATTGGGAGTAGTATCATCCTCTATCTCCCTGTGTATTAGGAACAATATCACAGGAAGGGTGTAAACCCCTTGCGGTATTGGGAGTAATATCATCCTCTCTTCCACTGAATATTAGGAACAATATCACAAGGTTGGTGTGCATCCCATGCGATTTTGGGCATAATACACCCCCTGTGATATGGGAGTAATATTTTCTCTCCATCCCTGATATTAGAAACAATATCACAGGTTGGGTGTACACCCCTGGCGATATTGGGAGTAATAACATCTTCTCCCTCACTAGATATTAGAAACAATATCACAGAGATGGTATACACCCCATGTGATATTGGTAGTAACATCATCCTGTCCACCCCTGAATATTAGGAAGAATATCACACAGGGGGTGTACAACTTGTGCAATATTGTGAGTAATGTTATCCTTTCCCACCTCGGATATTAAGAAAAATAGCAGAGGAGGGGTGTACACACCCTGTGATATTGAGAGTAATATCGTCGCCTCCCTTCCCTGGTTATTGGAAATAATATCACAAAATAGGTTACACCCACTGCGATATTAGGAGTAGTATTATAGTCTTCTACCCTGGATATTACGAATCACATCACAGGGGAGGTTTACACCCCAGTGATATAGGGAGCAATATCATCGTCCTCTTCTTTGTATATTAGGAATGATATCACAAGGGAAGTTTACACTCCCTGGATATTGGGAATAATATAATCCTTTTTCCCTCTGGATAAAATATCCGGGGGGGGGGGTGTTCACCCCTGGCAATTAAGAGAGTAATATTATCCTCTTTCCCACTGGATATTAGAAAACCATCACAGAAGAATGTACTCCTCCTGCGATATTAGGAGTAATATCATCCTCTCCCCCACCCTGGATATTAGAAACAATATCATGGGGGAGTGTACACCCCCCTGCGATATTGGAAGTAATATCATCCTCTTTTCTTTTAAATATTAAAAAGCGATATCACGGGGGGTTTTACACCCCCTGAAAAATTGGGAGTAATATCATCCTCTCCCCCACCCTGGATATTAGAAACAATATCATGGGGGAGTGTACACCCCCCTGCGATATTGGAAGTAATATCATCCTCTTTTCTTTTAAATATTAAAAAGCGATATCACGGGGGGTTTTACACCCCCTGAAAAATTGGGAGTAATATCATCCTCTCCGCCTGTAAATATTAGGAACAATATCATAAGGGGGTGCACACTTTCTGCCATATTGGGAGTAATATTATATTCTCCCTCCCTGGATATTAGAAAAATATCACAGGGTGGGTGTACACCTGCTGAGATATTGGGCGTAATATCATTCTCTCCCCCTCCCGAATATTAGGAACAATATCACAAAGGGGGTGTAAGCCTTCTGCGATATTGGGAGCAGTATCTTCCTCTTTTTCCCTGGATATTAGGAACAATATCACAGCAAGGGTGGACACTTCCTGCGATACTAGGAGTAACATCTTCCTCTCCCCCTGGATATTAAGAACAATATCACAGGGGGGGGTGTACAACCCCTGCAATATTGGGAGTAAGATTATCATCTCCCTTTCTGGATATTAGGAACAATATCACAGGTGGGGTGTACACCCCCTACGATATAAGGAGTCATATCATCTTCTCTGTCCCTGAATATCAGAAAAATATCACAAACGTGTGTACACCCCCTGCGATATTGGGAGTAATATCATCCTCTCTATTCCTGAATATTACGATAAATATCACAGAAGGATGTACACCCCCTGCAATACTGGGAGTAATGTCATCCTCTCCCCCAATGAAAATTAAGAACAATATCATAGAACGGGTGTACATCCCCTGGGATATTGGGAGTCATATCATCCTCTTCCACCCTGGGCATTAGGAACCATATCACAGGGAAGGTGTGCACCCTCTGTGATATTGGGAGTAATATCATAATCTTTCCAACTGGATATTAGAAAAAATATCACAGGGGGTGTGTAGACGCCCTGTGATATTGGGAGTAATATCATCCTCTCCCCACCTGAATATTAGGAACAAATCACAAGGGGACTACACATCCTGTGATATTAGGAGTGATACCATGCTCTCCTTTTCTGGATATTAGGAACAATATCACAGAAGTGGTGTACATTTCCTGCGATATTGTGAATAATATCATTATTGTCTCCCCCGTGGATATTCGGAACTATATCACAGGGGCGGTGTTACTCCCGCTGCGATCTTGGGAGTAATATCATCCTCTCCTTCCCCGAATATTAGGAACCATGTCACTGGGTTGGGGGGGGGGGTGCTTATTCCCTGTGTTGTTGGGAGTAATATCATTCTCTCCCCCCGTGGATATTAGGAACAGTATCACAGAGGGGGTGTACAACCTCTGCAATATTGAGAGTAATATCATCCTCTTCCATCTTGGATAAGAGAAACAATATCACAAAGAGGGTATACACCCCCTGCGATACTGAAAGCAATATCATCCTCTCTCCCTCTAAATATTAGGAACACGATCACAAGGGGGGTGCACACCCCCTGCGATAGAGGGAGTAATATTGTCTTCTCCTCACTTGGATATTAGAAATAATATCACAAGGTGGGGTGTACACCTGCTGCGATATTGGGAGTAATATTATCTTCCCCCACTGGATATTAGTAACAATATCACAAGGTCGGTGTACACCCCCTGTGATACTGGGAGTAGTATCTTCTTCTCTCCTTCTGGATGTTAGGAACAATATCACAGGGGGTATAGAGCCTCTGTGATATTGGGAGTAATATCTTTCTTCCCCCATCCCCGGATATTAGGAACAATATCACAGGAGGGTGATACACCGCCTGCGATATTGGGAGTAATATCATCGTCTTTCCCAGTGGAAATTAGGAATAATAACGCAATTGGGGTGTACACCCCCTGCGACATTGGTAATACCATCCTCTCCCTCCTTGAGTATTAGGAACAATATCACAGGGAGAGTGTACAGCCCCTGAGACATTGGGAGTAATATAATTCTCTTCCCGCCTGACTATTAGGAACAATATCACAGGGGGTGTACACCCTTTGCCATACTGGGAGTAATATCATCCTCTTCCCCCCTGGATATTAGGAACAATATCATGAGTGGAGTATACACCCCCTGCGATATTAGAAGTAGTATCTTCTCCCCGCCCCGGATATTAGGAACAACTTCACAGAAAGGGTGTTCACCCCCTGTGATATTGGTAGAATGTCGTATTCTCCCCAGCTGGATATTAGAAACAATACAAAAAAGGGAATGTAGGCACCCTGCAATATTGGGAGTGTATTATCCTCTTCTTCCTTGGGTATTAGGAACAATATTACAGGGGGGCTGTACACCTCCTGTGAGAGAGTAATATTATCATCTCCCCTTGAAAATATTAGGAAAAATATAACAGAAGGGATGTACGCATGCTGTGATATTGGGAGTAAAATCATTCTCTCCCCTCCGCGGATATTAGGAACAATATCAACGAAGGGGTGTACACCCCCTGCGATATTGGGAGTAATATCATTCTCTGCCCTTCTGAATATTAGCAACAATATCACAGGGGGTTATACACCACTTGCAATATTGGGAGTAATATCATCCTCTCCCTACCTGGATATTAGGAACAATATCACAGGAAGGTGTACACCCCCTGCGATTTGAGGAGTAATAGCATCCTTTTCCTTCCTGGATATTACGAAGAATATCACCAGTGAAGTGTACACCCACTGTGATATTGGGAGTACAATCATCCTCTTTCCCCTGGATATTACGAACAAGATCACATGGTGGGGGGGTGTACACATCCTGCGATATTGAAAGTAATATCATCCTCTTTGCTTTTGAATATTAGGATCAATATCACAGGGGGGTGTACAACCTCTCCCCCCTGGATATTATTCCCACCGGGGGAATGTACATCCTCTGCGATATTGGGAGTAATATCATCCTCTCCCCCGCCCTTGGATATTATAAACAATATCACTGAGGGGTGTACTCCTCTGTGATATTGGGAATAATATCCTCTTCTCCTCTGGATATTATGAACAATATCCCAGGGGGTGTAGACAATACACAAACAATTACAAACAATATCACAGAATCCTGTACACCTCCTGTGATATTGGGAGTAAATTAATCCTCTTTCCCCCTGGATATTACCAACAATATCACGGGGGGGTGAACACACCTCTGCGATATTAGGAGTAATATTATTCTTTCCACTTATAGGTATTAGGAACAATATCACAGAAGAGGTGTACACTTGCTGCAATATTGAGAATAGTATCATTCTCTCCTCCCTCGGATATTAGGAACAATATCATAGAGGTGGTGTACACTCCATGCGATATTGGGAGTAATATCATCCTCTCCCCTACTGGGATATTAAGAATATCGCAGGGGGATGTACACCCCCAGCAATATTGGAGTGTACACCCCCCATGATATTGGGAGTAATATTACTCTCTCTCCCTCTGGATATTATGAACAATACCACAGAAGGATGTACACTTCCTTTGATATTGAGAGTAATTTCATCCTCTCCCCCGCTGGATATTAGGAAGAATATCACAGGAGGGTGTACAACCTCTGTGATATTGGGAGTAATACCATTCTCTTTCCCCCTGGATATTATGAAAAATATCACCGGGGGGTTTACACCATCTGCAATGTTGGGAGTAATATCATCCTTTTGGTCCCTGGATATTACCAACAATATCACAGGGTGGTGTACACCTCTTGCAATAGTAGGAATAATACAATCCTCTCTTCCTTTGGATATTACGAACAATGTCACAGGGGCGTGTACACCCTCTTTGATGTTTGGAGTAATATCATCGTTTCCGTCCCTGGATGTTACGAACAATATCACAGAAGGATATACACCTCCTGTGATATTGGGAGTAATATCATCCTCTCCCCCACTGCATATTATGAACAGTATCTCAGGGGGGTTACACTTCCTGGAAAAATGGAAGTAATATCATCCTCTCCCACCCTGGATATTACAAACACTATCACAGGGGGGTGTACAACCCCTGTGATATTTGGAGTAATATTCTCTCTTCCCCTGGATATTAGGAACTATATCACGAGGGGGTGTACACCCCCTGCAATATTAAAAGTAATATCATCTTCTTCCTCCCTGAATATTGCAAACAATATCACAGGCGGGTGTACAACCCCTGTGCTTATATCCAACTGTTCAGTCCCATCTCTCATCACTCTGCTCTATGCTCTTTTCACTTCAGTCATTCTGGGTATTTGTTTATTTACTGTTTAAACCTCAGTTTGTTTACATCTGGGCTTTCAAACAAAGTTTTTCTTCCTGATATTTTACTCTTTTCTTTTCTCTACAACTCATCACTTAAGTATCGTCTAGGATGCCCTTCATTCGGGATTTCCTTCCTCAGCCCTCCAGACTGGGTGATATCCCCTGATACACACTCTTGTAGAATCCTGTGCTTCCTTTTTCATACCATGTGTTCAGCAAATATTTATTGACGTTGGCACCATTATATGAATGAGAGATGCAGCAGTGAAGGCTACAGACAAAAATCTCCACCCTTATAGATAAGCTCTGTTGGGAAGGCAAAACATTACGACTTCTCTCTTTGGGGCTTAAGATTCATCTCAGAATTAAATTGGCATGAGACATATTAACAGAAAAAACACACACATTTATTTAATGTACATTTTAAATGACATGGGAGCCCTCATAAGAAAGTAAGACTCAAAGAAGTGACAAAATCCAAGTGCTTTTATATTCGGTGCAAAGAGGGGTAATTGTGGAAAAGTAGTTAAAATGCATGGGGAGCCTAAAGAAAGATAAAAATTATTTTAACAAGGTCTGTTCATACAGAATTCTTTCAGTCTCAACTTACTGTCCTTAATTATAAGAATGTTTATTTTATCTTGGTATAAGGAGGGCATATTTCACATGGGAATCTCACCTTCTGTTTTTAGGAAAAGGAGGGGGGACTCAAAATGTCCTTCTCGAATATGCTGTTTTTCAAGTGCCTTTAACTCAAAACAGTCAATATGCCAGAATGGTATATTTAGGGTGGTGTGTTCCGAACTCCTTCAGCTTACACTCATCATACTTGGAGTCAATTGTTTACTTTTTGTATCACCTGTTAGACTCAGCTTCATGAGAGCAGGGAACGTATCTATCTTATTTACAATTTCCTATCCCTCCACCTAGTATTGCAGCCTGACACATTGTAGGTGTTTAGTGAATATCTGTCAAATAACTGAATGTATAAGAGGTTGGAGGCTCACTCGGACTGGTGATATCTATAACCTGGGGGTTTGAAAATGCCTCAGCAGAGAGTTTTGGCGTGACCACTGGCACAGAACTAATCATCAAACTTGGAAAGCTACAAAACCTGCTAGAAATTATAATTTATCTAAAAAAGTGGCTTGACCTGTAAGGTGGATACATTTCAGGCTTTCTAAGCCAAATACTAATTTTAAATGTTGTTTTTTTAAGTTTAATGTTGAAGAGAGTAGGATGGATCAAGAACAAAAGCACCACAGCCCTAGTGACTCGATGGAAGCTTTGGCTGGTCTCCATAAATGCTTATTGTAGAGAGCATTTTGAAAGCAATCTTTCATTTGTTTGAATGCTTACATTTGCAGAATGCTTAGAATGTTGATTTCTTTTGTGTCTGTATCTATTAGAATGAGAGAACAGAACTAAGGGGAAAAACTAATTTTACTTTCAAAAATGTATTATTCTTCAAATTAGTTTTAAAACTACAAATAAATACTAATTTGGAATGAGAAGTTTGAAAGAAGGAAGAACTCTTCACTTTTAGACTGTAAATTCCTTTAGAACAGAGTCTGTACCACATTCATCTTTGAATCCTCAGAATTGAGCATAGATCCTGACAATAATAATGATCTAGAAGTATTGTTTTTAAAAATTTATTTTAATTAATTTATTTTTCTAGAAATGGTGTCTCGCTACACTGAATGGCCTGAAGTGCAGTGGCTATTCATAGGTGCAATGGTAGCGTTCTATAGCCTTGAACTCCTGGACTCAAGAAATCCCCTTGCCTCAGCCTCCTGAGTATCTGGGACTACAGATGTAGGACACCATGCCCAGCTCACATTGTTTTTTTTTTTTTTTTTTGTCATGAACTTAGAAATACAGTCTCTTGAGTAGGAAAAACATCAAATAGCTTATTTTAGTAAAGAGACCAAAAATAATTAATTAGCTAAAGCTTTCATTTTTATAGATTATTTTGATATTGTAGATATAACCAGGAAAAGTCAACCAAAATAAAATGAAAAAATTTTAATTAGATTGCATTATAATATATATTTACAGCTTGCCTACCTCTGTAAGAAAATCATGCAATAAAATAAAACATACAAAACAAAACCATAAAAGGGAAACCAGAGAAGAAAATTACATTAAGAAAACATCCTTGAGAAAAGTCATAGCAATTTAGCATGACACTTGGCTCTGAGTTTCCTGTAAGCCACCATGAAAAGGGAAAACATGATGAAATGCACACTTCTTATTGTCCAATAGAAGGAAAGATTGTAGTTCAACAGGAGAGACAAACTTTTTCCTGGTCCTGAGATAATTTATCATATCTGTACTTACATAGATGACATGGAGAAAAATAGAAATGGGATCCTGAATGCCAATTTTACAAATAAAAATGAAAGACAAAATATATGTAAGACCACTTCTGTTTTCAGAAGTGAGTGAGAGATGAGGACGTACCATTCACTCATGGTGCTACAAAAGCTGCTTCCTAAAGGTAAGATGGAGTAGTTTTGTTTCTCTGGAATGATACGATATAAAACTTGGAGAGGATTAAGAACCGAATATTGGCCAGGCATGGCAGCACGTCTGTATAATCCCGGCACTTTGGGAGGCTGAGGAGGGAGAATCACTTGAGGCCAAGAGTTCAAGACCAGTCTGGGCAACATAGCAAGACCCTGCCTCTCAATTTAAAAATTAGCCAGGCTTGGTGGCACATGCCTGTAATTCCAGCTACTCAGGAGGCTGAGGCAGGAGGATCCCTTGAGTCCAGGATTAGGAGGCTGCAGTGAGCTATGATTGCACCACTGCAACCATAGCCTGGAGAGAGAGTGAGATCCTGCTGCTTAAAAAAAAGAAAGAAACACAATATTTTGTGTCTTCCTTGGTTATGTGTATCTTGAAGTACTAGGGTCAGTCAAGGGGCATCAGAAGCTAGGGGTGGGGTGGTGCATGAGTTCGTAGAGGCTTGGAGGGTGCAGGGAGAAATAGGCCATGGGGGAGAGCTCTGAGCCTTCGTCTCTACTCCTGTCTCTGCTCCAACCAGTGATGTTTCTCTCTTCCAGGTGTTAAATTTTCAGGTCCTTGTAAGATTTCCTCTGAAAGGAAAGGTCTGCTGGAAGATGGGCGAATCTGCAATATTAGACATGTTTATTGATGAAGCTTTCCCTGACCACCCTATTTAAAAAGCACCCACCTGCCCTGGTCCAGCACTCCTTATCTGCTTTTCCTGCTTTGTTTTTCTCAACAAAGCTTACCAACATTCAATTTACTATATAATTTACTTATTTATTTTGTGCATGGGTCAGAGTTAGAGCAGGAAACAGTACCCTTGAACTAGATGACTTGGGGACAGTGTAATAAAATAATGGTTAACAAAAGTGTGCGCAAGGTTTAGGGAAGCTTCAGAGGGCTGCTGTAATGTGATGGGGCCAGCAACCATGGTGGTGGTAGCCATTGCTACCTCAAGGCCTATAGGGGCAAAGTGAGAGAACAGTTGCCAGGACAGAGAGAGGCACCTAGAGAGGATAGCAATGTGAAGTGGGCTGCCTCTGGGAGAAGGATGCAGCCATCCCTTGATGAATCAACTCAACTTTATTTTCCTCATGTTCTCTGATCTCTTGCAAGTTCCTCCCATTGGCTAAATCCACCTGGAGGCAGAAGAGAAAGTGAGATTATGGATGCAGTCTATACAGATGGGCCTTGCAAGGCACAGATCAGAGTGGAGAGTGGACCAGGAGGTGCAGACAGACGATATCTTCTGTATTTCATTTGTCTTTTTCCTCCCACTGAAACGTAAGTTCTATGAGGGATGGGATTTTTGTTTTGCTTTGTTTTGTTTTTAGATAGGGTCTCGCTCTTGTTGCCTAGGCTAGAGTGTGGTGGCACAGTCATAGTTCACTGCAGCCTCAAACTCCTGGACTCAAACAATCCTCTCACCTCGACTTCCCAAAGCACTGGGATTACAGGTGTAAGCCACTGCGATTATCTACTTCCATCTCTTGCATCTGTTGTGCTTGGATGAGTGCCCTGGCTCAGAGTTGGTGCTTGATAAATATTTCTTCAGTAAAGGAATATCAGTTGTTGTCATGTGAGTTTCAAAACCCAACTACACTAGTGTAGTTACCACAGGCTGTTTATATCACTACAGGAGACACTTTTTAATTTGTTCTCTTTGTCTCCTTGATTTATGTGAGTAACGGTTGATACTCTCTTCTCTCTATATATACATATATATATACACATATATATGCACACATATATATGTATGTATGTGTATAGTTTGTGTGTGTGCTTGTAGCCCCCAAATTAGTGTATATAAAATTATTTTATTATATTATTATATTGTTGGCTCTTTTGAAATGGTCTTCAGCTAGATTTGAGTAAACATATTTAGAAGAAAAACCTACTACACAGGTATTTGCTGTTTATTAACACAATTCAAGTCGTTAAATCATCTTTATTTCATATGTCTCTCATGCTGCCAAGGACAGCATTATCTTTTTAAGTCCTACGCCTTTCAATACAGAAATAATCATAGCATAAAACATCAAGTACAACAACATTTATGCTATTAAACTGTTGAAGATTTATCACAGAAACAGCTGTTTTGAACACCCTTCTGCTAGGGCAAAAAACAAAAAATAAAAACGAAGGTCAGTGATTTATTTGAATGGACAGATGGGTCAGAGCGTATTCCTTCATAGTGATCTAATTTGGTCTCTGACAGGCTGTAAAAAGAAGTGACTCAGAATACAGTGTCCTTCACTGACACGAATGTGGGGCTCCAGGAGACGGGCTTCTCTACCCACCCTGCCCCAGGGGCTGGGCAAGTGTTGAGGTCTGCCTCTTTAGATACAAATATCAGACAGTCTGGGAATTACAACGACCAGGAGCAACACCTTGAGTCACCTCAGGGAGTCTCTAGGAAACCAGTGCCATCTGTCAGTGTCAGAGAGGCTCAATTCAACATGGCAGGCATGGCTGAGAAAATGAGCAGGTGTCTGCTGCCCTGGCAGAATCTGCAGAAGAGTCTTGAAGCTAGGGCTCCATAGATGGCACTCCCTCTAATGCAATTTGGGAATATAATGACAGGTCTCTATCAAAGTGAATGTGGTCGATTGTATTATTGTTCTAAATGTGTGCTGCCCCTCGATGGGGTACTGCTCCCCACAGGAGGATTTCACATTCCCTCTCTGTTGATATCAGGGATGATCATGTGACTTGTGTTGTTGGTGAAGTGGGGACAGACATTTCTGCTATAAATGCTTCATTTTGTTATTGAAACACCAGGGGTTTGATCTAGGTCCTGCTGCTTGCCTCACAGAAAGCCAATCACTGAGACAATGAGTATTGTCAGGGAAGAAGGTTTTGAGTGCTGCAGCTGAGGAGGTGGGAGATCACTCTAAAATACATCTCCCTGACTAAGATCAGGGGTTTATACAGCAGGAAGGAAATGTAATTATGCGCAGGAAAACAAGGATTAAGGAGGGGTAAGAAAGAGGAGTTGGTCAACAGGAAGCAGGTAGTTGGTTAGGTGATCATGACAGTGAGGTGTCTGGTGTCTCATTGTCCAGATGTGGTGATCTGGTGAGTTTCAGTTCCCTGATACTATCTGGGAGGCCTGATGGTTGGTTTCCTGAGAAAGGAATTCAGATAAGACAATTGTAACTTTCTCCAATTTGAAGGCTGGGAGAGTCAATTTCTATGTTTATTCAAAAGAAACCATAAACATCAGTTTGATGGAGCAACTGGCCAGTTTCAATTTGCCTCTGCCAAAGACAATGTTCCTCAGGGAGGTTGTTTTATTAGCTTGGGTCCTGGAGTAAAGACACATGCCCACCCACAATGAACATATAATATGAATGGGAAATAAACCTTTATCTTCGTAAGACACTGAGATTTTGGGGGTCACTTGTTGCCACAGCATAACTTAGGCTATGCTGACTGATACAAGGAAGTCACATCTCTCTGTCCCTATTTGTTCATCCTATGGCAGGTAACGGTTATCATGGGCAAATAACTTGGGGAGCTCACTAGCCATATAAAATGATAACACACTGAAGGCTGAGGAAGATGAAGCAGGAACTGTCAGGTTAATGGAGAGTTAGCAAGACACAATCATTTCCTACCAAGAAATAATTTTAACTTGAAAGTAGCCTGAGCCAGGGTATGCTGCTTGCTTCAGAGGCTGTAATTGGCTCCTGCTGGTTATTTGAAGTTTTTGGATGATGCATTGAAAGGAGGACAACAGGGAACTGTTACAGCAGTCTATGCCCAAGACATGGAAAGCACTAGCATGCTTGGGCAATAAGTACTGGCACAATGTAACAATAACATCTGGAATGGACACTCCAGAAGGACAAACACTGGAAGCTGCAGGAGGTGGAAGCATTAAAAACTGTCAAGTACAGGGCAGGATAACTTAATGGGTGAGCTCAGTCCATTCCGGGGCTGATAAGTCCTATCACTCTCCCTTTCTACAGTCACTCCTCCTAAGAGACATATAAATCACATCCAATGACCTAATAAAATAGTAAGATTTGTCTGAGTTTTGACAACGGAAAAGAATAGAGGACCTCAAATTCAGAGGGAAAGAAATAGAAGGCATTTTAAAATTGCTTTCTCACCAGAATAGGGGAAATCTAGAGATGGACAAAAAGTTATGCTTCATCCACAAGTTGTCAGTTTTCTGAAAATACCCACAAATCTGTGATACTTCATAGAAGATACAGAAAAGAGGTTCAGTGAGATTGCTTTTCTGCTATACATTGTCTCTGTAAGATGCTTGAATGGTCTCTTTCTGGCACGAGATTAATGTATTGGAGATTAAACTCTTCCTTCCTTCCTTCCTTCCTTCCTTCCTTCCTTCCTTCCTTCCTTCCTTCCTTCCTTCCTTCCTTCCTTCCTTCCTTCCTTTTTCTTCTTTCTTTCATTCTTTCTTCTCTCTCTTTTCTTTCTTTTATTCCCTTTTTTCTCTCTCTCTCTCTCTTTTTTTTTTTTTTGCATTGTGGCATGTGGAAGGAGTGGGTTTTTAAGTGAAGCCATCTGAGTTTGAATCCCAGCTCTGCTTTCTAGGTCCATAACATTGACAAGGAACTTAATTTCCTTGAGTCAGTTTCTTCAATAGTGTTGTTACCAGCAATTCAACGAAACAATGTAGTAAGGTAGTTTGCAAAGAGCCTGACATTTAAGAGCTCAATCCTTGCTGGTCTCCTTCTTTAATCTTTTAGCAATATTTAAAGATGACAGAGGATTTATGCTGCTAGTGTAGTTTACTCCAGGTGTGTTGACTGTAAGGTGCATTTGGTAATCATTATAATTAAGAGAATAGGTGACTACTGAGTATACCGATTGCCCCATTAGTTTATCTACATGACCCACCCAGTCCAGTGCTCTGTTGCCAGATATGATGTGTTACAATGATACCTGTTGTTAATCACTAGGAGCTGGAAGTTTGTGTCACTAGTTAACTTCTATTGAGTTCGCTAAGTAGTTGAGTCCCTATTAGAGGTAAGGCATTGGGATAATTTAACCAACTGTCTCCGACCCCAGCTCTCCTGCCGTCTTCTCTCCAGTCAACAGAAGAGAAAGTGTTGCTATTCCTGCTCTACCTGTACTCACAATTCTACCTTTCCAGACCCTTGGGGAACTTGCTTTACCGGTGATTTCTTCCTTATTGTCAATTTCCTCCCTTCTGATGGTTCCTTCTCCTCTGCTGCGATGAGAAAAGAATAAACAATACTCAAAATACTCTTAGGAGCACACTTGCCCAGGAGTAAGACAGCCTCAGTGCATGAGAATGAAGTGGGAAGAAGTGTTTAGAGCAGTTATTAGGATAAATTATTGCATTCAAAGGAGCTGGGCAAGTTGGCCCCTCTTCTCCATACTGAGCAGCTGGGAACAAGCAAGCTGGTTGCCTCCAGATTAAAGCTGTAACAGATTCTTCTTAAATAAAGTGAATTAAACCTGTGGTGCTATCTAGAGGAAAAAAAAACAGAGTCATCTGGAACTCTACAATAATTAGAGGGAAGAAAGAGGAAAAAGGAAATGAGGCTTCAGCATGTTCTTCCGCATAGAATCATAATGGAGTTCAGTAAGCGTTCTGACATGGGGAATACCAGGGGGACCAAAGAAGAACAAGGACTCTGACTTTCAGTGGACCAGCCACCAGTGTACTCTGCTATGTTGGAGGTTGGACACCTGTTAAATCACAGGAGGTGGAGAGAGTTGTAACTTTTGAATGCAAGTTTGAAAATAGATCCAGTAGGGCCATTTTTCTTGACAAGTGAAGAAAATTATTGCTGCTATGGTCTGAATGTTTGTGTACCTCCAAACATTCTCATATGTTGAAACCTAATGCTCAAGGTGATGGTATTAGAAGGTAGGGCCTTTGGGAGGTGATTACATCATGAGGGCAGAGGCCTCATACATGGAATGAGAGCCCTCATTAAAAACCCCGGAGAGCTGCCCCGCCCCTTCCACCATGTGAAGGAGCTGCTTTGCCCTTCGACCGTATGAATTCTGGAGGTACACAAACATTCACACCATAGCAGCAATAATTCTCTTCACTTGTCAAAAAAAATGGCACTACTAGGTCTCTTTTTAAAATTTCATCCAAATGTTACAACTCTCTCCAACTCCTGTGATTTAAGAGAGGTCCAGCCTCCAAAATGGCAGAGTACACTGGTGGCTGGTCCACTGAAAGTGAGAGTTCCCTGTTCTTCTTTGTTCCTTCTCATGGTCCCACCATGACAAGGCACCATCTATGAACCAGGAAATGGGCTCACACTAGACGACATCTGTTGGCACCTTAATCGTGGCTTCCCAGCCTCCAGAACTATGAGAAATAAAATTCTGTTGTTTGTAACTTACACAGTTTATGGTGTTTCTTTAGTTATAGCAGCCCAAATAGACTAAGACAGTTGCCATATACTGTATTGTGTCCTCCATTCCCGTTCATATTTTGAAGCTGCAGCCCCTAATGTGATGATGGGATTTGGAAATGGGACATTGGGAAGTAATTAGGTTTGAGTGAGGTCATGACGGCAGGGCCCTCACAATGGAATTAGTGCACTTATACGAAGAGACTCCAGGGAGCTTGTTTTCTCTCTCTCCACCGTGGGAGAATACAAGGAGAAGGTGGCCATCTGCAAGCCAGGAAGAGACCCTTACCAGAGCCTGACCATGTTGGCACCCTGATCTCAGACTTTGATCCCCCAAAAATGTGAGAACATAAGTTTCTGTTGTTTAAATCATCCAGACTGTGGTATTTCGCTACAGCAGTCTGAGTAGACTAAGACAATGATCAAGTGGGAAAGGGTCAAATGTTCTACCATTGTGCTATTGGCTTCATCTTATTCAAAATTATAATATCTTATTTTTCATATTAAGTCCTAAAGTAATAGGTTCAGGATATTCAAGATACTATATGTATCGCACAAGCCATTCAAAATCATAAACAATTGTTTTTAAAATTCATAAAATTAATCCCATCCTTTACTCAAGATAGTTTTGAGTATCCTAGATCCTTTGCATTTCCATATAGATCTAAGAATCAGTTTGTCAATTACCACTCTTACTCTTTAATGGAACACTATTGACCCACTGATCCATTTTTGTTGAACTTGAGCTATAATATGAATAGCAAAATGCAAATACAGAAATGTAGACGATGAAATATACATAGCGCAAGTATGTGAATAATGGACAAATAATGTGGAAATATGCAAATCTCCATAGGTAGAAAACACAGGAATAACACAGATAGAAGTTTTCACCACTTTACTCTGGAGTCAAATGGGCTGTCTAGTATGCAGGAGAGAAAAGGGGTACAAATTGTCCAGCTCTTTTGGATGCAGTCCTTTAATTCAGAGGTTCCCAATTCAGGGGCCAGGGACCAGTCTGTAGCCTGTTAGGAATCGGGCCACACAGCAGGAGGTGTGTGGATGGCAACCTAGCCTTACCAACTGAGTTTCACCTCCTGGCAGATCAGCGGAGGCTGAACGGGCGCGCTGGCTCATGTTGATAATCCCAGCACTTTGGGAGGCCGAGGCAGGCAGATCGTCTGAGGTCAGGAGTTCAAGACCGGCCTGGTCAACATGGCGAAACCCCGTCTCTACTAAAAATACAAAAATTAGCCGGGCGTGGTGGCATGCCTCTGTAATCCCAGCTACTCCAGAGGCCGAGGCAGGAGAATTGCTTGAACCCAGGAGGCGGAGATTGCAGTGAGCCGAGATGGCGCCACTGCACTTCAGCCTGGGTGACAGAGCAAGACTCCGTCTCAAAAGAAAAAAAAAAAAAAGGATCAGAGATGGCATTAGATTCTCATAGGAGCTTGGACTCTATTGTGGATTGCACATGCGAAGGATCTAGGCTGTGTATTCTGCGTGAGAATCTAATCCCCCCATCGGTCCATTGAAAAATGGTCTTCCATGAAACCGGTCCCTGGTGCCAAAGAGGTTGGGACTGCCACTTTAATTAATAAAAATGTGCAAATATGCAAATAACTGAGAACTTTGTGCTATTAACTTAGTGTTAACCGAAACGAATTCACTTATGTCCTTTCGATATTTGCACAAACTTTGAAAAACTCATGGTTGTTAGAATGTGATGGGATTTCTGTGAAAATATCTTAGTCTCGGCTGCTATAACAAAATACCTTAGAGTGGGTAATTCATAAACAACAGAAACTTATTGCACACAGTTCTAGAGACTGGGATGTCCAAGATCAAGACACCCGCAAGATTTGGTGTCGGTTGAGAGCTTATTCCTCATAGATGGCACCTTCTAGAGGACACCATGTGTCTTCGCATGGTTGCACTGCTTTCATAAGGTCACTAATCCCTTTCGTGAGGGCTCTGCCCTTGCAACTTCACTTCCTAAAAGGCCCCACCTCTTAATACTATCACATTGGCAATTAAATTTCAACATATGAATTTTGGGAGGATTCATTATTAATCTAACATTTCAAATTGGGGAAATGTATGTGAACAAAATGGTTTCAACACCTTTTCCTGTAAAATAGTTAAACTCCTGGCAGACCATTTGATAGATCCCTGGAGACTACCAGTTATCAATGAACTGTAACAAACTCCAAAAGTCAAGGTGACAATGTTAATTTCAGACAGTGTAGAATTTCAGGTTGAGAAATGCTATGCTGGAAGAATAAAGATGTGTAACTTTCAACCCATTAGAGGAAATAAATTTGAATAAAGAAAACAATGTAAGCATTTTCTCATGTCATAAAAATCTCTTCAGAACCTTTCCTTTAATTGGCTGCTTAATATTCTATTGTGTAGTCGACCAGCAAACTGAATTTGAAAGTATAGTGAAAGATTTCTCTGCCATTGCAACACAACAGTGATTTATTAGTAGAACTTTTATTAACACTATAAATCAAATCAATAGGTTCAAGGAAAAATAACAATAATGGATAACAAAAAGGAACTTTAAAAAATCAACACCAAATTCATGTTTTGCTATGTTCTTTAATAATTTTCTATAGCATGGAGATTTATGCTTCTTTGAAAATATGTAAGAACTAATAAATCCTTTCAAAAGCCTTTTATTTTTAAGATAATGACTTGATAACTTGCATTTCTTGGTTATTGATGATTATTAATCTATTCAGATTTTGTTGAGCCTTATAAGTCCATTTTATTCTTTTAAATTTTCAGACAAAATTGTCTATTTTTTAATACTAAAATGTATGGGCATGGAATTATGAATAGTTCTCTACTATCATTTATTATTTTCCTTTCTAGCTTTTATTTATTTTTTTAGTGATTTTTTTTTTTATTATACTTTAAGTTCTAGGGTACATGTGGATAACGTGCAGGTTTGTTACATATGTATACTTGTGCCATGTTGGCGTGCTGCACCCATCAACTCGTCAGCACCCATCAACTTGTCATTTACATGAGGTATAACTCCCAATGCAATCCCTCCC
>NW_012100287.1:165909-177546 GCF_000951045.1 Mandrillus leucophaeus | reverse complement strand
CCCCATCAAGCTACCAATGAGTTTCTTCACAGAATTGGAAAAAACTGCTTTAAAGTTCATATGGAACCAAAAAAGAGCCCGCATTGCCAACACAATCCTAAGTCAAAAGAACAAAGCTGGAGGCATCACACTACCTGACTTCAAACTATACTACAAGGCTACAGTAACCAAAATAGCTTTTATAATAGTTCCCTTTTGTCTCTATTTTTGTTTGTGATTTTCTACTTTCATTGATCGGGTTTACCAGAAGTTTGTCTGTTGCATTTTTTTCATCAAAATTTTCTTCATTTATTTATAAAAGGTACTTTAAAAATTCATTAATTTTTGTTTCTATCTTTATTATTTCTCTCTCTGTATTCTTTAGGAATTTTATTCATTTGTTTGTTTGCCTGATTGCTGTTTACATCTTTCAACTTGAGTTGGATTATAATATTTTCTTTTTAAAATGTTAATAATAAAAATTAAAATTATATATTTGCCTTTTAGGGCAATTATTAGTTTATTGAACAGTCTTACTGAATGTTGGCTGGGGGCCAGGCAACATTTCAGGTGCTGGGGATACAACAGTGAACAAAACAAACAAAAATTCCTAGCTTCATGGAGCTTATATTCTAGTAGGAGATGGTGAAAATTAAATTAAAGATGTAATACATTATGTAGTATATGAAAAAGTGATAAATTCTAGGAAAATAATAGCAGAAATAGAAGATAAGGAATTCTGGAGAGTAGAATCTATAATTTTATTTTTGTCTAAATGGTATGGATTTGCATTGTTTGTTTCTCCTTTGCCAATATTTATTGAGAAGAATGCTTTAAATTTTCTAAATGGATTTTAAAACTCTTTTTTTTTTTTTTGAGACGGAATCTTGCTCTGTTGCTCAGGCTAGAGTGCAGTGGCGCGATCTCCATTCACTGCATTCACTGCAAGCTCCGCCACCCGGGTTCACGCCATTCTCCTGCCTCAGCCTCCTGAGTAGCTGGGACTACAGGCATCCGCCACCACGCCCGGCTAGTTTTTTTTGTGTTTTTAGTAGAGAGAGGTTTCACTGTGTCAGCGAGGATGGCCTTGATCTCCTGACCTCGTGATCCACCCGCCTCGGCCTCCCAAAGTGCTGGGATTACAGGCATGAGCCACCGTACCCGGTCTAAAACTGTTATCATTTATTTCTAATTTCGTTGAATTGTGGTTGGAGGAGGTGACCTGTGCAGATTTTGCATTGGTGTATTTATTAATGTTTTCTTTGTGGCTGGGCTGTGTCAGTTTGCCTTGTTCTCAGTGCAAGTGCCTGAAAACCCAGCTGAGGGGTTTGAATGACTGAGGGGCTGATTTGTGCCCTACAACAAATCCACAGGGGAGAGCCCAGGACTGCCTTGGAGGAAGCAGGCTCTTTCTGTTTTCCTGCTCTGCCAACTTACGGAGACGGTGCTGCTGCATCTTGGGCATCCTGTGTATGGTCCAAGCAGGAAGGAAGAGGAACAGAAAGAGGAGGTGCATGTAGATTTGTGTTTCTGTCTCTTTGGCAAGAACTGAACCACATGGGCACTGCCAGCTACAAGACAGCTTAGCTAGGCTTGTTTTCAGTTTTCTAATGTCTAGCTTACAGCATAAAGTTTATAATGATTGTTAGGTAGGCCAATCTAATGAATCTAGTACAATATCAATTTTCATATATGTAACAAAGATACAGAAACTATATATTTTTTGTAGGGGATCTTTTGCTCTCCTATATTAAAAATTATTTATGTCATTTATTTTTTGCATATTTGACCTGTCAAAAGGTAAAAATGGTCCAATAAAGTCTTGTGGAATAAACATATTTTTGTTTCTGCTTTTATTTGAAATAAGTCTTACTTCCTATATTTTAACACCATTTTATTGAGTGCTTAATGCCAATGGTAGCTCTTTACTGTGGACTGATGCCTTTCATCCTATTTCTTTCTTTTTGACTTGAATACTCTTTTATGCAATTTATGGCATAAAGTAAATTGTGCTTTATTTTAATTTGCACTGGGCTGGAACATCTTGGCCCACTCTTCAATTGTATTTAGTTAATTGTCTTTAATTGATTTTCATATTTCCAACCAAACATTTTATCTCTTGTTTTCATCATATACTTCCTCATTTATTTATTCATCATCCATCATAAATATTTGCTGAGAAACTATGATGTGCCGAGCAGTTCTTAATGCTGGAGATACAACAGGAAAAAACCAAAGACTATAATTGTGAGACTATTACATTACATTGAACAAGCATGATCTAAGGAATGTAATAAATAACTTGATGAAGTTGAATGGTGTTCATTCAACTTCATAACTATGGGCCTAGTTTTATCCTGGCCCATTTCCTGTTCTTCTTCCCCTGGCTCCAACATAGCTGAGTCAAAAGAACTAGCTTAGCAGATGCTACTTAGGCAGTAGCAGTATCAGGAAAGAGATAAGAAGCCAGGGAAGCAGGATAAATTGTGTAAAGGAGTAACAAGTCAAAAAGAAAGAAAGAGGATAAAAGGCAGCGGTCCACAGTAAAGAGCTATCATTGGCCTTTAAGCACTCAATAAATGCCATGAGAGAAAGGAGGAGGAAAGGGCTAGGTTATGTTTGTCCTGTTTTATTTCAAACTCACCAAGCAGATATGTTTCTACACTTCTTTGGTGGAGGAGTTAAAGGAGAGAGCAAAAGGAGACCAGGAGTGTTATTTTAGAACAAGGAAGGAACCATGGGGAGTGAGAAGTGCTTTTTCTTATGCAACTCATCTTTGTAAGGCAGTTTCCCACATTTCCTCTTGTCTCTCCAATCTTCTGGCCTGTGCTCATAGCTTAGCTTTCACCTGGGGCAGACCAATCAGGTCTTTTGCTTTTCAGATCATTCCCAGATGGCTTTCATCTACCACCAGGTTGGATCTCTATTGAACCTGTATGTTGTAATCTTGTGTTTTTATTCTCATTTGCTATGGACGTGAGGCCTTGTGGGTGTGAATACTAGAAAAGCTGGGAGAGAGAGTATCTGCAGTGCAAATTATGGTCAAAAGTAAACACTTCGAAAATCAATTACTCTATCCATTCAGGAAATTTAACCCCACAACTCAAAAGTGGAAGAATCACAATTCTAAGATAAAGTTTCTTACTTTTGGTTTTGTGCTCAGTCTACAAGCAATATCTCATTTTTTAGTGTTTCTTTTTAAACATTTCCTCCTTTTTTTCCAGTTTCTTGATTTCCTAGCCTATTTCTCTTTAGCCTGCAGATGAGATTAGAGAATGCCAGAGGAATTCTAGAGGACAGACATAGGTGAGAATTGCTTCTCTTATATGTTTGAGAGAATTTGTATAAAAGTACTTTAATGGTTGTGTGCACATTCCTTGTTTGATAGGTGCTGTAATATTCTCAATGCACAGTCCCTGATAATTCACATTGGGGTGTCGACAAGTGGGTTGAAACAGAAAGAAGCAGTCTATTTCCTGAAGATTCTTTCTTAACTGGTAAATCTCCCCATGAGAACAGACATTTTTTCCACCTTCCTTTGGGTAGATTCATTGGCCAATACAGTTGACCCTTGAACAACAGGATTTGAAATGCATGGATCCAATTATATGCAGATTTTTTTTTCAGCCAAACATGGATGGAAATACAGTCTTGTAGGCTGACATACATGTATACCAAGGACCGACTGTGAGACTTGAGTATGTGAGGACTTTGGATTGTCCTGGACCCAATCCTCCTCGAACGACAAAGCATGACTGTAATAGTTTTTCAGCCAAACATGGATGGAAATACAGTCTTGTAGGCTATGACATACATGTATACCAACGACCGACTGTGAGACTTGAGTATGTGAGGACTTTGGATTGTCCTGGACCCAATCCTCCTCGAACGACAAAGCATGACTGTAATACTTTTCCAGCTGGAGGGTCTTAGTGCTAACTTCTGCTTCATTTTCTCATCATCCACACCCTCACCTGAACCCACCTCCCTTAGTTTCAGGCTCAGTCTTGCCCAGTCCCAGAATTATTTTTTTTTAACCATTAACTTTTGAGGAAAAAGTACTATAAAACATTTCTTTTTTTAAATACTTTAAATTCTGGGGTACATGTGCAGAACATGCAGATTTGTTACATAGGTATACATGTGCCATGGTTTACATAGGTATACATGTGCTGTACCCATCAACCCATCATCTACATTAGGTATTTCTCCTAATGCTATTCCTCCCATAGACACCCCCAGCCCCCAACAGGCCCCAGTGTGTGATGTCCCTCTCCCTGTGTCCATATGTTTTCATTGTTCAACTCCCACTTATGAGTGAGAACATGGGGTGTTTGGTTTTCTGTTCTTGTATTAGTTCACTGAGAATGATGGTTTCCAGTGTCATCCATGTCCCTGCAAAGGACATGAACTCATACCTATTGCTTGTTTTCCTCAGGTTTGTCAAAGAGCAGATGGTTGTAGATGTGTGGCGTTATTTCTGAGGCCTCTGTTCTGTTCCATTGGTCTATATATCTGTTTTGGTACCAGTACCATGCTGTTTTTGTTACTGTAGCCTTGTATAGTTTGAAGTCAGGTAGTGTGATGCTTCCAGCTTTGTTCTTTTTGCTTAGGATTGTCTTGCCTATGTGGGCTCTTTTTTGGTTCCATATTAGCTTTAAAGTAATTTTTTCCCAATTCTTTGAAGGAAGTCAATGGTAGCTTGATTGGGACAGCATTGACTCTATGAATCACTTTGGGCAGTATGGCCATTTTGAGGATATTGATTCTTCCTATCCATGAGCATGGAATGTTTTTCCATTTGTTTGTGTCCTCTTATTTCCTTGAGCAGTGGCTTGTAGTTCTTCTTGAAGAGGTCCTTCACATCCCTTGTAAATTGGATTTCTAGGTATTTTATTCTCTTTGTAGCAATTGTGAATGGGAGTTTAGTCATGATTTGGGTCTCTGTTTGTCTGTTATTGGTGTATAGGAATGCTTGTGGTTTTCGCACATTAATTTTGTATCCTGAGACTTTGCTGAAGTTTCTTATCAGCTTAAGGAGATTTTGGGCTGAGACAATGGGGTTTTCTAAATATACAATCATGTCATCTGCAAATGGAGACAATTAGATTTCCTCTTTTCCTACTTGAATATCCTTTATTTCTTTCTCTTGCCTGATTGCCCTGGCGAGAAATTCCGATACTATGTTGAATAGGAGTGGTGAGAGAGGGCATCCTTGTCTTGTGCCAGTTTCCAAAGGGAATGCTTCCAGTTTTTGCCCATTTAATATGATACTGGCTGTGGGTTTGTCATAAATAGCTCTTATTATTTTGAGATACGTTCCATCAATGCCCAGTTTATTGAGAGTTTTTAGCATGAAGTGCTGTTGAATTTTGCTGAAGGCCTTTTCTGCAACTATTGAGATAATCGTGTGGTTTTTGTCATTGGTTCTCTTTATGTGATGGATTACATTTATTGATTTGCTTATGTTGAACCAGCCTTGCATGCCAGGGATGAAGCTGACTTGATCATGCTGGATAAGTTTTTTGATGTGCTGCTGGATTCAGTTTGCCAGTATTTTATTGAGGATTTTGGCATTGATGTTCATCAGGGATATTTGCCTGAAATTTTCTTTTTTGGCTGTGCCTCTGCCAGGTTTTTGTATCAGGATGATGCTGGCCTCATAAAATGAGTTAGGGAGGATTCCGTCTTTCTGTTGTTTGGAATAGTTTCAGAAAGAATGGTATCAGCTCCTCTTTGTACCTCTGATATAATTTGGCTATGAATCTGTCTGGTCCTGGACTTTGCTTGATTGGTAGGGTATTAATTATTGCCTCAATTTCAGAACTTGTTGTTGGTCTAGTCAGGAATTCAACTTCTTCCTCTTAGTCTTGGGAGGGTGTATGTGTCCAGGAATTTATCCATTTCTTGTAGATTTTCTAGTTTATTTGCATAGAGGTGTTTATAGTATTCTCGGATGGTAGTTTGTATTTCTGCGGGATTGGTGGTGATATCCCCTTTATCATTTTTTATTGTGTCTATTGGATTCTTCTCTCCTTTCTTCTTTATTAGTCTGGCTAGCAGTCTACCTATTTTGTTGATCTTTTCAAAATTCCAGCTCCTGGATTCATTGATTTTTTGAAGGGTTTTTTGTGTCTCTATCTCCTTTAGTTCTGCACTGATCTTAGTTATTCTTCCCTTCTGCTAGCTTTCGAATTTGTTTGCTCTTGCTTCTTTAGTTACTTTAGTTAGATCTTTCCTGTTTTTTCTTGTGGGCATTTAGTGCTATAAATTTCCCTCTATGCACTGCTTTAAATGTTTCCCAGAGATTCTGGTACGTTGTGTCTTTTTTCTCATTAGTTTCAATCTTTATTTCTGCCTTCATTTCATTATTTACCCAGTAGTCATTCAGGAGCAGGTTGCTCAGTTTCCATGTAGTTGTGTGGTTTTGAATGAGTTTCTTAATTCTGAGTTCTAATTTGATTGCACTGTGGTCTGAGAGACTGTTATGATTTCCATTCTTTTGTATTTGCTGAGGAGTGTTTTATTTCCAATTATGTGGTCAGTTTTAGAATAAGTGCAATGTGGTCCTAAGAAGAATGTATATTCTGTTGATTTGCGGTGGAGAGTTCTATAGATGTCTATTAGGTCTGCTTGGTCCAGAGCTGAGTTTAGGTCCTGGATATCCTTGTTAATTTTCTGTCCCATTGATCTGTCAAATATTGACAGTGGGGCATTAAAGTCTCCCACTATTATTGTGTGGGAGTCTAAGTCTCTTTGTAGGCCTCAAAGAACTTGCTTTATGAATCTGGGTGCTCTTGTATTGGGTGCATATATATTTAGGATAGTTAGCTCTTCTTGTTGCATTGATCCCTTTACCATTATGTAATGACCTTCTTTGTCTCTTTTATCTTTGTTGGTTTAAAGTCTATTTTATCAGAGACTGGGATTGCAACCCCTGCTTTTTTTCTCCTTTCCATTTGCTTGTAAACATTCCTTCATCCCTTTATTTTGAGCCTATTTGTGTCTTTGCATGTGAGATGGGTCTCCTGAATACAGCACACCGAGAGGTCTTGACTCTTTATCCAATTTGCTAATCTGTGTCTTTTAATTGGGGCATTTATCCCATTTACATTTAAGGTTAATATTGTTATGTGTGAATTTGATCCTGACATTATGATGTTAGCTGGTTATTTTGCACATTAGTTGATGCAGTTTCTTCATAGCACCAATGGTCTTTACAATTTGGTATGTTTTTGCAGGGGCTGGTACCAGTTATTCCTTTTCATGTTCAGTGCTTCCTTCAGGAGCTCTTGTAGGGAAGGTCTGGTGGTGACAAAATCTCTCAGCATTTCCTTGTCTGTAAAAGATTTTATTTCTCCTTTGCTTATGAAGTTTAGTAGGGCTGGATATGAAATTCTGGGTGGAAAATTCTTTTATTTAAGAATGTTGAATATTGGCCCACACTCTCTTCTGGCTTGTAGGTTTTCTGCCCAGAGATCCACTGTTAGTCTGATGGGCTTCCCTTTGTGGGTAACCCGACCTTTTTCTCTGGCTGCCCTTAACATTTTTTTCTTCATTTCAACTTTGGTGAATCTGACAATTATGTGTCTTGGAGTTGCTCTTCTCGAGGAGTATCTTTGTGGTGTTCTCTGTATTTCCTGAATTTGAATGTTGGCCTGCCTTGCTAGGTTGGGGAAGTTCTCCTGGATGATATCCTGAAGAGTGTTTTCCAACTTGATTCCATTCTCCCTGTCACTTTCAGGTACACCAATCAAACATAGACTTGGTCTTTTCACATAGTCCCATACTTCTTGGAGGCTTTGTTCCTTTCTTTTCACTCTTGCTTCTCTAATCTTGTTTTCTCATTTTATTTCATTGAGTTGATCTTCAATCCCTGATGTCCTTTCTTCTGCTTGATCAATTTGGTTATTGATACTTGTGTATGCTTCATGAAATTCTTGTGCTGTGTTTTTCAGCTCCATCATGTCATTTATGTTCTTCTGTAAACTAGTTAGCAATTCATCTAACCTTTTCTCAAGGTTCTTAGCTTCCTTGCTTTGGGTTAGAACATGCTCCTTTAGCTCGGAAGAGTTTGTTATTACCCATCTTCTGTCAATTCGTCAAACTCATTTTCTGTCCAGTTTTGTTCCCTTGCTGGTGAGGAGTTGTGATCCTTTGGAGTAGAAGAGGCATTCTAATTTTTGGAATTTTCAGAGATTTTGCCCTGGTTTCTCCCCATCTTTGTAGATTTATCTACCTTTGGTCTTTGAAGTTGGTGACCTTTGGATGGGGTCTCTGAGTGGACATCCTTTTTGTTGATGTTGATACTATTCCTTTCTGTTTGCTAGTTTTCCTTCTAACAGTCAGGCCCCTCTGCTGCAGGTCTGCTGGAGTTTGCTGTCTCTGGCGGAGGCTGTAGACTAGCAAAGACTGCTGTCTGTTTCTTCCTCTGGAAGCTTCCTCCCTGAGGGGCACCTGCCACATGCCAGCCAGGGTTCTCCTGTATGAGGTGTCTGTCGGCCCCTACTGCGAGATGTCTCCTAGTTAGGATACATGGGGGTCAGCGATCCAATTGAAGAGGCATTCTGTCCCTTATCAGAGCTCAAACGTTGTGCTGGTAGATCCATTGTTCTCTTCAGAGCTACCAGGTAGGGACGTTTAAGTCTGCTGAAGCTGCACCCACAGTTGCCCCTCCCCCCAGTCCCTGACTGGGGCTGCTGCCTTCTTTTTCAGAGATGCCCTGCCCAGAGAGGAGACAGTCTGGCCACAGCTGACTTGCTGAGCTTGGGTGGGTTCTGCCCAGTTCAAACTTCCTTGCGGCTTTGTTTACACTGTGAAGGTGAAACCGCCTACTCAAGCCTCAGCAATGGTGGATTCCCCTCCCCCTACCAAGCTCCAGTATCCCAGGTTGAGCTCAGACTGCTACTGTGCTGGCAGCCAGAATTTCAAGTCAGTGGATAGTAGCTTGCTGGGCTCCGTGGGGGTGGGAACTGCCAAGCCAGACTATTTGGCTCCCTGGCTTCATTCAGCTCCCTTTGCGGGGGAGTGAATGGTTTTGTCTTGCTGGTGTTGCAGGTGCCACTGGGGTATGAAGAAAGACTGGTGCGGCTAGCTCAGTGTCTGCCCAAATAGCCGCCCAGTTTTTTGCTGGAAACCCAGGTCCCTGGTGGTGTAGGCACCCGAAGTAATCTCCTGGTCTGGGGTTGCCAAGACTGTGGGGAAAGTGCAGTATCTGTGTGGGAGTGCGCGGTATAGTCCCTAATGGCTTCCCTTGGCTGGGAGAGGGAGTTCCTGGACCCCTTGCGCTTCCCCACCCTGCTTTGGCTCTTGGGCTGCACCACTGGCCAACCAGTTCCAATGAGATGAACCAGGTAACTCAGTTGGAAATGCAAAAATCACCTGCCTTCTGCGTGGATCTCACTGGGAGCTGCAGATCTGAGCTCTTCCTATTCGGCCATCTTGCCAGCAACCTCCAAGTACTACAAAGCATTTCAAACGCACGTAAAAACAGAATAGTACAATAAATCCTCACATACTCATCAGCCAGAATCAACAATTGTTAAAACTGTGGCACACTGCACTATGTACTTTTTTCTTTGTTGAAATATTTTAAAAAGCGTATCCTACACTTAAAATCATTTCGCCTCTACACACTTCAATGTGGATTGAGGTACAAGCTATTAAATGTCATCAACATTCTTCTAAGAGGTGCAGAATGTATTCTCCAGGTTCCTCACTTTCCAAATTCATTTTTACACATCCCACACATTTAGTGTCTAAATGTTGAACTCAACTATATAAATTATAAATTAAACAAATCAATCGATTGCGTTCACTCTAATATCTGGAAGAAAAAAGTCAACATAATTTAAAAATCAATCCGTGAGTCAACAGATTTATTGAGTAGTGAATCAGCTGGATGGAGGGGCTGGGAAACCCAGCTGGGATGGCTGCTGCTTCTCCAATTGACTGCTGCAGAGCAGGAGACTCTGACTTCCTCCTTCCCCAGCCATGCCAGCAGAATGACTGTGATGGAATCCCTGGTCCCTCCTGCGCTGTTTCTACTCAGCTGTGCAGAAATCTGCTGCCTTCCACAATGAAGTCAATCTCTAAGACCAGTCAGAGTCCCACCTGCTGAAAGACTTCAGTGAGGTCTTTCCTAATTATGGCTTCCAGTTAGCACTGTCTTCAGCACACAATTTAGCAATTACTGCTTCATGCATACATCTTGCCTTCCTGGGTGGATTGCAAGACATCGAGGGTAAGAACTATGTTTTGCCTTCTATAATGTAACTTAAAATGCCCAATAACGATGGCACAGCAGGCGCTCAATATGTATTGAGGAAGGGGCAAATGCAGCTCAGCTGAAGTTGCTTAGTGTCAGTTTTTTTCGGCTTAGAATCAACTCACAAGAGAGAGAAAAGAAATAAAAAACCCCGCAAAGGCATTTTTGCCTAAGAATGTGGATAAAAAGACATACTGCATTGTCTTTCATCCATCCACTTGTTCAACCTGCCCTACAAGTCCTCTTAAACCCTGTCCATTTTGTCTTTTCTTGAACAACATAAAATGTCTTTTTCTTTTTCTTCCCTTGTGCAAATGACCAGGGCAATTGTTTGTTGTTGGCAGGTACTGCGGTACGACCACATGTTTAAGAGTCCTAAAACCCCATGTAAGAAGTCAGTCTCTAACTGAACCCATACCCAAATCAACAGGCTCATTCCTGCAGCAGCACCATGGTGCCACCAAGTGGACAGCTTTTGAACAATTCAACTCATTGTGAACTGGCAAATCATTTTAGAACTGGAGCATTTATGGCCCACTCACTTAAGTAAGTGAGTTGTAGATTTTATACTCTTTAATCTTATACCTTGTATGTTTGATGAATTCTAACAATTGCTTCACATATGCTTCTTGAAATTTTATTCTCTTTAACTCCTATTTGTGATTTCTTTAAGAAAATTCTTAATGAAAACATTTATGATGTACAATAACATGAGCACATACCTTTCATTTCACTATATTTTGAGAGAAAGCAAGTTCTTCATTTTATCTGGGTCAGTTTTTAAAAGATTAATTATATTTCCTAGGAAAGTCTACTTAAAGGAGAAGAATGCTTGCTTATATGATAGATATGTGGGCTATGTGCAGTTTTGTTGTTTGACATTTTCTACAGTTAATCTTACATCATGCTGTTCAGAACATCAAACAAATGGTGCTGGTGCAATTGAACATCCATCTACAAAAAATAAACCCAACTCTTACCTTGAGTCATAAACAAAAATTAACTTGAAAAAGATCTGATTGTCACAAACACTTTAAGTCCCAGCTGACTGCCCACTTTGAGAAAATCCTTGAAGAAACAAAGGCAGTTCTAGTACATTTTACTCTCTTTTACTTACCGGAAGCTAAAAGTATCTCACCTACATTTTCCTCAATGGAGATCCCATATGATGAATTTTCTTTATTAAAAATAAAAAGGTATTTGTTTATTTCAATATTAAATATTTTCTTTTTTTTTTTTTTTTCTGAGACAGAGTTTTGCTCTTATTGCCCAAGCTGGAGTGCAATGGCATGATCTTGGCTCACTGCAGCCTCTGCCTCCCAGGTTCAAGTGATTCTCCTGCCTCAGCCTCCCAAGTAGCTGGCATTACAGGTGCATGCCACCACACCTGG
>NW_012100287.1:144434-165092 GCF_000951045.1 Mandrillus leucophaeus | reverse complement strand
TTCTTTCTTTCTTTCTTTCTTTCTTTCTTTCTTTCTTTCTTTCTTTCTTTCTTTCTTTCTTTCCTTCTTCCCTTCTTTCTTTCTCTTTCTTTCCTTCTTTCTTTTCTTCTTTCTTTCTTTCTTTCTTTCTTTCTTTCTTTCCTTCTTTCTTTCTTTCTTTTTTTTTTTCCTTTTCTTTTGATAGAGGTCTTGCTGTGTTGTCTAGGTTGGTCTCCTGGGCTCAAGCAATCCTCTAGCCTCAGCCTCCCTCCCACCTCAGCCTCCCGAGTAGCTGGGATTACAGGTGCACCCAGCTCCAGGGCTGTTTCAAACTACTAGTTTGGCCACATATAAGACACTTAAGACTCTCTCTTTTGTAAAATGAGGTAGTTAATGCCCCCCTCTGAAAAAATTTGTGTATTCCTAAGAGCATTTGTTATGCTGTTAATAAGGAGGCCGGGCAGGATCTTTTAAATTCTTTCCTTGTCTCCTGTTTGTTTCTCATGACTGTGCGTATTTGCAAGTTATTATCCTTATAAAGTGAACTCTTTACTTAAAAGCTGTTATTCTTGAGACCTGAAACTAATTTGATGGACACTTGTGGCAAATTTCTCAGAGCTATATATTTCTTTCACATTTTCTAAATGCATAGTACGACAAATGTATTTCGATATTTTTGCCAAATTTTGAATATGTTTAAATAATAGCTTCAGAACCGTATATCCGAAATGTACCATTAAAAAATACCTGCACTATTTTCCATAAAAGGAAAGGCAGAGATTCACCTCAGTGCATTGCATATTGAGCCACCACACCAGGGTGAACGCCACCACACACAAGATTTGCGGGTATAAAAGAGGCATGAAGATGTAGTGAGCATGCATTGGACAAGCAATAAGAAGCCTTGGATTTCATCCAGTCTGAATCTACTACATCTAGGCACCTGAGTATGGGGGAAATCACTTAATGGGTTTGAGCCTCTGTTTCCTTACAGGTGAATCTGAGTAAATAGTGTGTGAATATTCTTTGTGCTGGTCTTCCTTGTGCAACTTTTCTGTATGTTTGAATTTATTTCCAAATAAGTTTTAAAAAGTAAAATAAACATTTTAATGAAGGCCTCTGAATGATCAAATATTCTGGCCCTTATATCTTTTAGTTATTATAACAACATTTAACAACTACATGGCTCTTAGTCATTTATGAAGTACCTTGACATACTTTGTTTTCTTTAATCCTCATTAAGAAAGCCCCATTTTACCAATAAGGAAACTGACAATCAGAGATTTCTTGTGAGATTTTGATAAACCATGTTTGTATCTTCATTGCCTCACTTAGTGAATGAAGGAAGGAAGGCAGGGATGATGAATGGACTTGTCCCAAATCACAGACCTAGACAGTTGCAAAGATAGGACTGAGAACTACAGTTTAGTACCTTTGTACTACTTTGCAGCTGTTAAGTACCACACAACACACTCAAATCTTTGCAGCTGTTAAATACCACACAACATACTCAAATTGTAGTTCAGGATTAGCCATTATTTAGTTACTCTTTGGTGATTCACAAGTCATATAATCTTACAGTGCCTTAAGCTTTAACTTTTATGTAGGCAGTTATCACCCTGTAGCTAAGGGAAATGCCAGTTGAAAAAATGTTAAATTCTGGAAGAGTGAGACTTATCTTATAGTAAACTTCAATACATTGCTTTTGCAGGAGATGCTATTTAATCCAACAAGGTAAAATTATTTTATATAGACATTTACCTAAACATGGGAATGAAAAAGATGTTATCAAGGTATCTATACTGCTTATTTTGGTGGTAAACCTTACCCCTAGTATGAAATGTTGTGTACTGTTATGTTGAGCACTTCAATTTTTTTTAAATTTTTTATTCTCAGCATTTGAAATGAAAATCCTAGATAGCTAAAGGAATTTTCTCTCACAAATGAAGAAGAGGCGCATTATCAGCAGCAGAATTGGTTTCTGGGAACTTGTTATCAGGCATCTTTGTTTTAATCAGTGCCAAGTATTTTTTGACATTTGCAGAACTTGATTTCCTTTTAAAGTGGAGGAAGTTGTAGTAATTAAAAGCAATGGCAGCACATAAATGAAGAAAAATGGAAGTATTCAAAATGAGAATGGAATCCTAGGCTGCAGGTGCTGGGAAAGACTGCCTAGTCTAAGCACACATACCTGGGTGGTGAAGAAAATCAGGTATCAGTGACAGCTGTGAGAATATGTCATGACTGAGTCTACATTCATAGGTGAGTCTTAAGTCAACCTGTTGACCTGCCTTTTTGTATTGAATAATGAATCCACTTCTGGATACTAATGTGGAGATGTGTTATAGTTGGGAGATGACAGAAATGTCATCGTAGAAAAATAGCTGGACATTTGACAAGGCTTGAAATGTGATTATCCCAACTGACCACTGCTTGGTAATCAAACTTCAAATGAGCAGTACTTTGGAGCAAACAGACATGGCTCATGACTCCCCAGTCTGCATTCAGCTCTCATCCCTCCTCTGATATATTGTATTGCTCTGCTCACCAGGCAATTAAAAATCAGTGGCCAGCTGATTCTTCTTACTTTTTTCTGAGACAGGGGTCTTGCTATGTTGCCCAGGCTAGTCTGGAACCCCTGGGCTCAAGCCTCTACTTTCCAAGTAGCTGGGATTACAAATGCTCACTAGTGTGCCCGGACTAGTGCTTAGCTAAAGGCAAATGTTTTAAGCAGTATTTTTATATACATTCTTATTTGAGTAATTAATAGCAAAATCATCTTCTCTGGAAAGTTATCCATCCTCTGTGAGTGCTCAGCTTGTAATTAGAAGCTTGTGCCAGTGTGAGCAGATAAGCCTATAGGGCTCATTTTCAGGAGATAAAATTTATTACTTAATTTGGTATACCTTATTCAGCATATTTTTATTATTCAGTAAACATGGCACCTACTGCATGCCATGGATTGAAGATTCAAAGTGAATAAACTAACTCCCTGCTTTTTATAATTGGAAGGACAGATAATTAAACATGATTACATATGGACACAAAACATTATATACTCTAAGATAGGATAGAGTGAGTACATGTTTCTATGGGAGAATTTTTGATAGGCACCTAACCTACCCTTTAATAGTCACTTGACCCCTTTGCAGATTAGAGAAAGGTCTAGGGGAGAATACAGTTAAGCAGAGCATTGAAGCACACATATAAGCCAGAAAAGGGGAACAGAAGAGAAGAAAAAAATTCCAGGCAGAAGGGCTAAAATGTGCAAAGGTCAGGAGGCAAAACAAAGAGCATGGTAGATTTTTGGAACTGCAAGAAATTGGTGAAGCTGAAGCTAAGGAAGGGCCAGATCATGAAGGTCTTCAAATGCTGTTCCAAGAAGTTTGGATTTTACTCTAATGGTTGTAAGGCAATGCTGAAGGGTTTTTAATAGGAAGGAGAATGATTGAATGCACGGAGAATGCATTGGCATGTGGGTGAGCCTGGAGGCATGGATTCTAGTTGGGAAGCTATTGTGACAATGCCAGCTGAGGAAGCACAGCGCCTGAAGGACTACAGTTCAAATACCCAATGTGACACACCTTCCTGCAGCTGTGTGCTGGGAACTGAAAGTTTGTGAGAGAAAGAAAAGATGAGGATGGAGAAATTTTGAGCTCATCTGTGCTCTTTGCCCTTTTAAGAGTTGTTAAATCACGGCATCTTCATTTTTAAAGGCTCATGCACTCAGAATAGTGTGGTCTGAATACTGTAATTTGATAGAAGAAAACATTTCATGTTTCTCAACACTGAAATAGAGTAGTGACACTTGAATACCTAATAGGCAGATCAAACATGTTGGGGAAATTAACAGAGTTGCCAAATTTCACCAGTTGTTACTAATATACTCTTTTGTGTTTATCTTGTGACTTGTTCATTAAATATTTACAAATAAATACATTCATAGGTTAAAGATTAAAATTTTTCCTTCCTGAATTCTTAGTTTTAGAGGGAAGAAGACTGTATCTTGTTCTTCCAGTACTTCAGACAGGAACTAGCATATAGTAAGCGCTTAATAGGAGGTTGAAAGTCAAGAATTAAAAACATACTCCCTGAAATTAATTTTCTGGGACCTCTAATCATTCTCATAAAAATTATAAGGAATTTCTTTAACATCAAACAAATATTAATTGGATATAAAATAAGCAAACACCATATTCATTCGGTATAAATGTAGCTTCAGTTATATTTGTACAACTTGCAGAAACTCATTGGGAAATGTGTGGGTGCACCTGAGTGAAGAATTTGGTATTTTGAAACTTTGAACTATTTGAAATGAAAAAAGTTGAGTGGTTAAAATAATAGATGGGACGAACTAGGGGCTTAATGGTGACTCACGATTTTCTTCTCAAGGCTTTGACTCCAGAAAAACTATCTTCTAGATTCCTCTAATGCCTACAAAGATGATTCTAGATGAAGGACTGGAGAGCTTTTGAATATAAGAATTGGAAAAGCCTATGTGTATACATATACCTAACCATCAATTGTGTCCAAATCTTCAGACACAATTATAATATTTATATAATGTATAGTTATAATTATAAAAACCTCTTAGATTTAAGAAAAATCATATACTTAAAAAATGTTAATATTGCATTTTCCTGATCATTTTGAGTGATGATCTTGTAACATGAAACCTTTATTTTGTCTTTGTTTGTTTCTTTTTTTTTTTTTTTTTGCTCTGTCGCCCAGGCTGGAGTGCAGTGGCGCGATGTCAGCTCACTGCCAGCTCCGCCTACCCGGTTCACGCCATTCTCCTGCCTCAGTCTCCTGAGTAGCTGGGACTACAGGCGCCCGCCACCGCGCCCGGCTAATTTTTTGTATTTTTAGTAGATAAGGGGTTTCACTGTGTGTTAGCCAGAATGGTCTCTATCTCCTGACCTCATGATCCTCCCGCCTCGGCCTCCTGAAGTGCTGGGATTACAGGCGTGAGCCACCGCGCTCGGTCAAAACCTTTATTTTTTCAACAGAAGAACAATATTGCTGCACTTTATGTATCTGTTCTCTTATATAACAGTACAGGCATGAAAATTTATTATACCAAATTCTGTACTGAATGCATGCTACCATTTTCTTTAAAATGTTCTTTGTATTTTAGTCATGAGAGCGCGCATACAGGAAAAATATTTTCATGGCGACTCCTTACCAGATATTTAATAAAGATCACTCACTACCAATGATGTTTGTAACACCTTGCCCCAAGAAAATTTGCCTTTGAGTATATTATTCTAGATGCCTTTTTTTCTTACTGATATAGGATGTAATTTTATTTAGTTTTAAATTTAAGTTCTATGCATCCAAGGAGCTTTTCCATTTTTCTTTGCTATTGCCTATATGATGCCTTAGTTTATTTAACAAGAGTTTCCAAGTGGGGAACGTGGAGAATTTTGGTTTAAGTGGAAATAGTGGGTCTTGCATTTTCCTGTTGGTGGCAGCACTTCCTTTGCTTTCTGTGTCCAGGACAGGAAGAGTTTGAATTGAAAGTAATCAGATCAAACTGAGCATTCAGGAAGGGGATCTTTGAGTACAGAATGTCTTGAATCAATTAGGTGAATAATAATGAAAGGATTATGTATGTACAGTAAAGCAACTTCATTTTAAAAAAACAAATTCACAAAAACAAATTAATTTAGAGATGGTATATTTACAGAACAAAAAAACCCCAGCAAAATCTTTCAGCTAGTGAGCTTTTCTACTGAATTTAAAGTTTGATACTGGCATTAATATTTTTTAATTTTATCAGTTTATTATGTTCTGTTTTCTTTCAAGGAATGGCAGATGTTAACAGTAAGAAAAAGTTGTAGACATACCACAGTAAAGTACACTAATTTTGTATGATATAGAATGCTTTGCATTTGACAGCTTTTTGCAGTTCTATAGGCCTATTACTATGCCTCATCTCATTTTCATCTTCTATCAACTATGTGTAATATCCCCAGCACAGGAAACAAAAGGTTAGAAAGGTACAGCAAACTCAAGGTCACAACTTGATATAGAACCCAGGACTTGTATCATCTAATCCAGCATCACTTCCACAAAACTTCATTCTTAGGAGGGTTTTTTTGGGTTTTTTTTGTTTTGTTTTTTTAATTTTTTAGTGGAGGCATATGTCTATTACAAATTGTTTTGGACACCTGACTGTATTAAAATATTGTTGCAGAATATTGAGAAATGTCTTTTAAACTTGTAGATAATAGACACTTTTTGTATCACATTTAAAAATATTCCTTTCATTTAAAAATGTTTCAATAAATTTACTATACCCACATATAAATTTAGGATAGATGCTAATCTTCTTAATAAATTAATGAATATGTGACTGATATTTTACCCTACATTCTGAAATAATAATTTGACATTATTTTTCTTTATCATGAAAACTATTCACTCATCAGTTTACATCATGCCCTGATTTCATTTGAGGAAATATTTTAAATGTGCCTTTGATCCAATGATTTAAAGAAATATACATAAAACACCAGCCAATTAAGTAGAAAATTTATGTGCAACATCACCGCCTTGATTTAAAAAGAAGGGCAGAATCTAATTTTATTCTGTCAGGAACAAAACAAGGATGGAGATGTGCAGAAGCATCGGGCATCCAGGTGATGCGTACCCAGTGTCAGTCTGTTAAACTGAGTAATTTTTAAAACTCCATTTAACCAGAATTTTGTACATAGCTGGTGCTCCATAGCACTGATTGATTAATTAACAGACTTTGGTAATTTACTAATCTGACTGGCTTTTTCCTTATCTGTTTTCCTATTTGCTGCCTACTGGTTCCATCTCTTGTCAATTTGTCTCCAGCTTCAGGCAAGGCTTTTCCCTTAAAACTGATTTTCTTGCTGTTCTTTGGTTTAGCTTTGGAAATGTTCTGAAAAGGGCATTGTTTTTGAGCAGGAGCGATGGAAAATGGTGACTGGACTTCCTGTTAGGTGAAGTGGCTCCTCCGAGCATGGGAGGGATACAAATGTTGTCAATATAGAAAGACACCTGATTTTGTAGAGATGATTGGCTCCATTTGTCACCGAGTGGTGGCTGAACAGAAGTTCTTTTTCCATTTTTTGTTTTGAACAAAAAAGTTCTTAGCCCAAAGGAAAGTGTGAAATAACCGGTGCTGCTCTGTGGCTCTTACTCTGCTGTATTGCCCAGCTCTGGGATCCTCTGAGCTTGTCAAGTCCCTCCACCTTTCCAGCTTCCCCATATCTCTCAGCAATCTATTTAGCCTAAGCTACTCTGAAGTGGGTCCCATTTTCTAAAACCATTCTCCATGCCCCACCCCTCCAAGAGAAACATTTTAATTTCAATAGGGACTTTGCCAACTGGTTGTTAAAAGAGCAGTAGTTAAACCAATTCCCACCAATATGTGTAGTAATCTTTATAATAATATTCACATTTTAGAAGAATACACTTTTAAATCAAGAAATTAATTTATAATGACAGAAGTTCATATAGGTAAAGATAGGTTTGAGCCAAGAGTGTACCAGATACTTATTAAGTGGAAATGTATTCTCATCCTTATTAAATCCAGATATTTTGAAGAATGAGAATTTATTGGGATGAAAGCTGGCAATTTGCTTATGAACTGGTGCCATGCTTGGTCAAGTTCTGCTTGCATCTGACTGCCCTGTCAATGGCTAAATTGCCATGTAGTTTAGTCAAGGACAATCTCAGTAATTTAGTCAAGGACAATCTCACTGCCACCTCTGCCTCCTGAGTTCAAGCAATTCTCCTGCCTCAGCCTCCCGAGTAGCTGGGATTACAGGTACCCACCACCATGCCTGGCTAATTTTTGTATTTTTAGTAGAGATGGGGTTTCACCATGTTGGCCAGGCTGGTCTCGAACTCCTAACCTCAGGTGATACAACCTTCCTTCTCAGATATGAATGAAAGGGTTACTAATGTGTAAAATTTGCACCAGAGGGATATTAAAGGCAATTTCTGTCTTTAGCTGGCTATGCGGCTTTGGAAGGCAAGTTATATAACCTTTCTAAACCACAGCTTTCGTATCTACTTCATGTGGCTGATGTGTATTATTCCTGATAGGGAACATCATTAATATTCATACATTTGTATGTAAACTTAAAACAATTATCAGAATTTCATTACTGTTATTTTTTTATTTAGACGTAGTTTTGCTCTTGTCACCCAGGCTGGAGTGCAATGGTGTGATCTTGGCTCACTACAACCTCTGCCTCCTGGGTTCAAGCAATTCTCCTGCCTCAGCCTCCCGAGTAGGTGGGATTATAGGCACCCGCCACCACACCCGGCTAATTTTTGTATTTTTAGTAGAGACGGGGTTTCACCATGTTGGCCAAGCTGGTCTAGAACTCCTGACCTCAGGTTATCCACTCGCCTCGGCCTCCCAGAATGCTGAGATTACAGGCGTGAGCCACTGCAGCTGACCACTGTTGTTGTTTTTAACTTGTCAAAATAAAGCTAATGTGAAAGAATAAGTATAGAAATATTGTCAAGAAAACTGTGAAAGAAAACAAATAGTAAAGGGGAGCTTACCATAGAGATTTTATTAAGTTGGTGCAAAAGTAACTGCAGGTTTTGCAATTATTGGTGTACAGTAATTTGCCAATGGCAAAACCTGCAGTTACTTTTGCACCAACCTAATAAAACTCCCTATATGGCTACTACAATAAAAATAATATGAATATTGGCTCAAGAATGAACAAATCAATCAATGGAACAGAACAGAGAGCACAGAAACTGATTCGGGCATTCTTCAAAATAAATACTTAATATATGATGATGCTGACATTTCAATTTAGTGGGAAAAGGAAGAATTACCTTATAAACAGTGTTAACATAATGGAATATTCACCTGAAAGGAAAAAAAATAGATTTGGAACTTACAGCAAATACAAAGAGAAATTCCAGCTGTATAAATGACCTAAGTAGAAGGATATATAACTAGAAAATATCAAACTATAATGAAAGAGACTATGAATGACCTTGGGGGTAGGATAGGGACCCTCATAGTCAAGGCAGAAAAATCCAGAAACCATTAGAAAAAATGGACAGACTTGACTACATAATAACATAACATTTCTGAACGGCAAAAGACACCATTGTAAAGTTGAAAGACAAATGATAGATTAGGAAAGAAATGTGACAAGGTGTTAATTTTCCTTATAACAGTGACTCTTGCAAATGGATAAAAGAAAAGAAATATAATAGAAAAATAGGTACACAATTTGATCTAGCAATTCTCAGAAGAGGAATAGGAATATAAATAGCCAATAAATATATGAAAAGATGCTGTACCTCAGTGTAGTCAGGGATATGTATATTAGAGGAGTAAAGAGATATCATTTTTCATGTATCAGAGAAATAGAAGATTTTAAAAATGGATCAAATTCACTTTGGCAAAAGTGTGGGGAAAATGAATAATTATTAAGCACTATTGGTGAGTGTGTGACATGCTAAAACATTTTTGAAAGTCATCTGATAATATTACATTTAAATTTGCATATATTTGACCTAGAATTGATATTTTTCAGAATCTAGCTTACATAAATAAAAGCACTAGTTTTTGAGGAAAAAGACATGTAAAACTATATTTTTGCATTAAAAAATTCACACCCCCAAACCCTAGATACATCCTGCTTTGGTTTGAATGTGTCCCCCCGAATTCGTGGATTGGAAAGTTAATTCCCAATGCAACAGCATTGAGAGGTGGGAACTTCAGTAGGTGATTAGGTCATGGTAACTCTCATGAATTGATTAATGCCATCATCAGAGGAGTGGGTTAGTTATGTGGGACTAGGTTCCTGATAAAAGAATGAATTTGGCCCCCTTGTCTCTCTCTCATTGCTCTTTTGCTCTTCCACCCTTCTGCCATGGGATGATGATGCAGAAGGCCCTTGCTAGATGTGGCCCCTTGGTCGTGGACTTCGAAGACTCCAGAACTGTAAGTCAAATAAATTTCTGTTAATTATAAATTACCCAGTCTCAAGTATTCTGTAATAGCAGCACAAAACAGACTAAGACACACCCTGAACACCTGCCCATAGGAAAAGTATTGAATAGATTATGGCTTATTTATGTTATAGAATATTGTGCAAATATTTACATAAGTCTATGCTCATTGACTTAGAAAAATATTCGTGATTTAAGGTCGGGGGCGATGGCTCAGGCCTGTTACAAGTCCCAGCACTTTGGAAGGCCGAGGGAGGTGGATCATGAGGTCAGGAGATCGAGACCATTCCTGGCTAACACAGTGAAACCCCATCTCTACTAAAAATACAAAAAAAAAAAAAATTAGCTGGGTGTGATGGTGGGCACCTGTAGTCCCAGCTACTCGGGAGACTGAGGCAGCAGAATGGTGTGAACCCGGGAGGCAGAGCTTGCAGTGAGCCGAAATCAAACCACTGCACTCCAGCCTGGGTGACAGAGCGAGACTCTGTCTCAAAAAAAAAAAAAAAAAAGAAAGAAACAGAAAAATATTCATGATTTACTGTGAATTTAAAAAGCAAGCAGTTAAATAGTATGTATAACATGATTTAAATTTATTTGTTTTAAAAATATTTTGCATATTTTTCTTAAGCCTACAGCACTCAGTATTCCCAGGAGGTCTCCCATCTAAGTACTAACCAGGCTTGCCCCTGCTTAGCTTTTGAGCTCAGACGAGATAGGGATGTTCAGGATGGTATGGCTGTAGGTGATTTAATTTTGATAAAAATAAAAAAGACTATACATATATTTAAAGATAAGACTGTATATATGTGTTGTGCGTGCCCGTGTGTGTGTGTGTGTGTGCATGCATGTGTTTGTGTGTCTGTGTATGTGTGTGTATGTGAGTGCGTGAGTGTGCAGACATAAGAAAGACTTACAGAAAGATACATTCCAAAGCAGGATTCATCTAGGGTTTGGGGGTGTCAATACTTCCAAAGTGTTAAAATTGGTCAAAGCAGAGGAATGAGATTGGATTCGAGGAGGAGACTATTTTTTTAAGCTTAATCTCTTTTAAAAAAATTATTTCCATAGGTTACTGGTGAACAGGTGGTGTTTGGTTACATGAGTAAGTTCTTTAGTGGTTTTGTGATTTGTGATATTTTGGTGCACCCATCACCTGAGCAGTATATACTGCACACAATTTCTAGTCTTTTATCCCTCACCTCCTTCCCACTCTTTCTCCATGAGTCCCCAGAGTCCATGTGTCATTCTTATGCCTTTGCATCCTCATAGCTTAGTTCCCACTTATCAGTGAGAACATATAACATTTGGTTTTCTATTCCTGAGTTACTTCACTTAGGATAATAGGAGAATAATATTAGTTTTTTATATCCCTATATAGCTTGAAATATTACAGAGAGTCTTTATTACTGTTATGGATTGAAATTCATCCCCCAAAATTCATATGTTTAAGTCCTAACCCCCAATACTTCAGAATTTGAACTATTTGGAAACAGGGTCCTTGCAGATATAATTAATTCTGATGAGATAATATCGAAGTAGGTGCCCTTATGACTGGTATTCTATACAAAGGGGAAATATGGACACAGAGTCAGATGTACACAGAGGAAAGATAATGTAGAGACAGTGAGAAGGTAGCCATTTATAAGCCACAGAGAGAGGTCTGGAAGAGATCCTTCTCTCTCAGCTCTCAGAAGGAACCAACCCTGCCAACACCTTGATTTTGGCCTTCAGCCTCCAGAACTGTGAGACAATACATTACTGTTGTTTAAACTATCCAATTTGTGGTATTTTGTTATGACAACCATAGCAGACAAATACAATTACTGTTGTAATGAAGAAACAACAAAGTATTTTTCAAAAAGCTGATAAACGTAAAGAACTTTATTCATTCAAGAAACATTCATTAACTATCTACAATGTACAAGTGTTCTATTACAAATTTTACTTGATATCCCAGAAATGGTAGAGGGTAAGAATTATATCTGCATTTTACAAATGAAGTTCACAGTTCAGTAACTTTTCCATTGTCACACAGCAAATAAGTAGTGGAGTAGGAGTTGGATCCAGGGTTGGTTAACTTCAGGACTGGTGCTATAGCTGCTTTTCTATGCTGAATTCCATTGCTGAATGCTTGATCTCGTCATTGTTCATTTCAAATATTTAGTGAGCATTCCTTAAGAAGATAGTTGTCTCCCTCCCTCATGTCGATAATGTCAACATGAGGCACAGAATGAAAATGCCAGAATGAGATTGCCCACAATGCATGGTATCAAAGTGAAATTATTTTATGGAATCTTGTTTTATTTTATTGTGTTGAAAGGAAAGGCAGTGAACAATGGTCGTTCTCAACATTTCATGTTCATTTTTATCTTGCCAGTTGTCTAAATTAGAAAGCTAAAAAATAGGAATACAGAAAAAAAGGTATTTCAGAAGTCATTTGACTTAAGGGTGGTTTGGCTTAATGACACATTTCAGAGTTTTGTCAAGGATAAATCAAATAGAAAATAACAATGACCTTGTGATATCAATGTTATACTTTCCAAATCTATTACTGTAGTCAGAAGGTTTCTTTGCTGTTCTAACTACTTGAAAAGGGCACTCTGATTCCCTTGTCTAATAAGTCTAGTGATGGCAATTAGGCATGTTGGATGCTAATTATTTCATGCTGCTATTTGTGAATAAACACTTATTCATACTTAACATCCAGCTCAATTATCACTTTCCATCATACTCTCAGGTCAGTTTCTTGCATCCTGTTTTTGCACCAATAACATTTTTGTATAGAGAATGTATAATACATTCTTAACAGCATGTATATTCTTAATAACATGTGATTTACATATCAAAATTTCCTGATAAATTATAAATTTGTGAAGTTTTGAGATCACTCTTGTTCATCAGCATCTCAAAACCTGACATTTTATAAATGATCAAGAGAGCAGAGAGAATTAGAGGTAGAGGGTGCACTAGGAATGACAGAAAAGCAACTTCGCCATCAAACCTAAGACTGCCTCATTTTTTATCTCTCACAAATGCACTACACTTCCAGTTGGCATGGTTTGCAGGTCATTCCCTCTTGCAAATGCATTCTCCTCTTCCCATCCTTCTTCTGTCTCTCTCCCTGGGAAAATACAGTTACCAGCATTAGTAGTAGTACTAGTTCTATTACTAGTACTGGTAATAGCTACGCTGGTAATAGCCAACACTTCTACAACATTTATTGTGTCCGGTGTTGTTCCAAGTTCTTTATATACACTAACTAATTTAATCTTTAAGATAAATCTCTTAGAAAAACTATATTATTAGCCCCCTTCAACAAGTGATAAAACTAAGGTACAAAGAGATTAACTTGACTACTTGCCTGAGGCAACATAGCTCATAAGTGTTGGAACCAGAATTTGACCTATGCAATCTGGTTCCAGAGCCTGTGCTCTTAACCACTACGTCTTCTTAACCAAGGAAATTGGATCTGTAATTGATAGAGGGATCTAACTATCAATTGTCTATCATCTGTCTATTTATTTTATTAATTACATTTTTCTATATATAAAAATTATTCGTAATTACGGTGAGGCACTGCATGATAATGCTTTGGCCAATGATGAAGCACATATATATGATGGTGATCCCTCAAGAGTATAATGGAACTGAAAAATTCCTATTGCGTGGTGATGTTATAATGTCACAGCACAATGCATTACCTTTTCTATGTTTCAATATATAAATACTATTGTGTTACAATTGCCTGCAGTATCTAGTACAGCAACATGCTGTACAAGATTGTAGCCTAGGAGCAATGGGCTATACCATAGAGCCTTTAAGTACACTCTACGATGTTCACACAGTGATGAAATTACCTAACAGTACACTTCTCAGGATGTATCCCTGTTATTAAGTGATGTATGACCATAGGTTTTATTTTGTTTTTGTTTTTGTTTTTGTTTTTTTAAACGGAGTCTCACTCTGTCACCCAGGTTGGAGTGCAGTGACACAATCTTGACTCACTGCAACCTCTGCCTCCTGGGTTCAAGCAATTCTCCCACCTCAGCCTCCCAAGTAGCTGGGATTACAGGCGCCCACCAACACGCCCAGCTAAATTTTTGTATTTTTAGTAGAGACGGGGCGTTTCACCATCTTGGTCAAACTCCTGACCTCAAATGATTTGCCCGCCTTGGCCTCCCAAAGTGCTGGGATTACAGGTGTGAGCCACTGCACGTGGCCTAGTTTTTAATTATTTTAAATTAAAATGTATAAATATATCATTTCATTGTCAAACTTTCAGTGTGGAGTCAAGGCTTTTTCTTTGCTGATGAACATTTCTGATATGGTTTGGCTGTGCCCCCACCCAAATCTCGTCTTGAATTATACTTCCACAATTCCCACATGCTGTGGGAGGGACTTGGTGAGAGATAATTTGCATCACAGGGGCAGTTTCCCCCATGCTGTTCTTGTGGTAGTGAATAAGTCTCGTGAGATGAGATAATTTTGTCAGGGGTTTTTGCTTTTGCATCTTCCTCATCTTCTCTTGTCGCCTCCATGTAAGAAGTGCCTTTCACCTCCTGCCATGATTCTGAGGCCTCCCCAGCCACGTGCCACTGTAAGTTCAGTTAAACCTCTTTTTCTTCCCAGTCTCGGGTATGTCTTTATCAACAGCATGAAAACAGACTAATACAATTTCTTATAGTTCCTATTGCATTATCTATGTCCTTTTTGCATTGTTCTACAATTTTTAGTTTTGATTTCATTTGATTTCAAGATGAGTGGAAATTTAATGCCCTTGCAAAGTAATACGAGCGCAAAATCCATCTAGATGTTTACAAATTTCTTCCAGTTACTTACAGGTGTCTTACCTATACCTGATGTAACCACAATTTCATTTTTTTTTATAATGGCTATTATATGAAGTCTTTCCAAAGCATTAGCTTTTACAGACCTTCGGGTTATGTTCATTTTCATGCTGAAATAGAACTGGTTTGTATAATATTTAATTACATTGAGTAACTACAAAAGTAAGTACAACTGGCATAAACACTGGGGAATCAACACTCTTGACTCTTGAAAAGCACGTAAGTTCTCAAGTGAGAGAAGTTTGAGGCATACCAGTGAGTGGGGTCCTACACAAGCAACCACTAGCCATGCTTATCTGGCAGTCTGTTTATAGAGATGACAGAGATTCGGTTAGTCTGGTGTCAAGCGGAGTTGATTGAATGTTAATGTATTTTGTATCCACTGAGGCCAGTTATCTATTTCCGCCTCTGCAAGCCTTCTTTATCCAACTTCCTTCTCTATAGAGAGGTAATCACTTCCTTTTCTGTGACTCTACAGTAGTTTAAAATGTTTCTATTGTATACTTGTCATTTTTAAATGTAATTTAAAAAAATGTAGCTCTTCCCCACTAGAATGTGAACTAAATTTTACATCTCCAGTGGATAGCACATCTCCTGACACATCATAATTTAATGAAGACTTATTCACAGATAACCAAGAAAGACCTAGAGCTATGATTATTGCGTGTAATTTTTACCCTAAGAACTTCTCAAACCTCAAGTAAAGTTGCTTTGTGAATTTCACAAAGTTCTTGCCCTACAACATTGCAGTTCTATGACTAAGATATCTCTCCCTCCTTTTTGCATAGATAATTGTATTTAAATTGTATGACATTTTTCTCTCTACAGCTATGAAGTCTATTTCATTTTCCTAACTATAGATTCCCATGTTTAAATTCTAGGTGGCAGAGTTTTCCTAGGAAACTGCAAATTGCCATCAGTTCTTGCTGTTTATTTATAAAGGAGTCCAAGTCTTTAGAATAAAACATGAAATCTCATAGTTTTATTTAGCCTTTGATGGAAATATTGTGGGGAGCTACTGAATGTTTATGTCAAATAACTGATTGTTACTGCAATTTAAAATATTCAGTTTCCAAAGGAGTAAAAGATTGTATAAAACTTCTGTAGGGAGAGCATATGTTTTAAGAGTTTTGTTGTTGTTGTTGTTTTTAAGAAGCCATTGGCATAGGCACACCACAATTTGGTGAAGAAACATTTCAGAAAAAGGAAGCAAACTTTGATGAGGTTGACCACTGTTTCGGCTAAACTGCTGACCTAGTGAAGTCTGTATTATTAGTGAAGTATTACTAATAAGCTTTTTAATGGGATTAGTCCTACATTTTTTCTCCTTTGCTGGTATTATAAAGTAACTATATATGTTTGGCTTCGGTCATAATATATTAACTATTTTTACAATGACTTCCTTCATATACCTTAGTGCTGGTATAATCTACAATTGATGGTTTGAGAGTAAAGAAATGAAAAAGACAAAAAAGCTTAGGAAATACAGTAGCATAATATTTACCAGAATTCTTTATCAACAAAATTATTTTTTGTTTTCAATTAGAGTAGTAATCTTGCTGATTGCTTTTCCATTTTAGTTTTATTGGGCTAAGGCAACATCCTTTTCTTTATAACTTTACATTTTTTTTGAGACAGTCTCACACTGTCCCCCAGGCTGAAGTACAGTGGCACAATCATGACTCACTGCAGCCTCAACCTCCCCAGGCTCAGGTAATCCTCCCCAGTCAGGCTCCCAAGTAGCTGGGACTACAGGTATGTGCCATCACACCTGGCTAATAGTATTTTTTGTAGAGATGGGAGTTCATCACGTTGCCCAGGCCAGTCTTGAACTCCTGGGTTCAAGTGATCTGCCTGCCTTGGCCTCCCAAAGTGCTAGGATTACAGTGTGATATAACTTGACATTTTAATATTCAGTAAATAATACTCTCATGTATACATATTTGTAAAGGTAAGAGTCTCATTTTGGTAACGTGGTTATGACAGAGTTCTCTAGAGGGACAAAACAAAGGGGAGTTTATTAAGGAGTATTAACTCACACGATCACAAGCTCCCACAAGGTCTGCAAGCTCAGGAGCAAGGAAGCCAGTCTGAACCCCAAAGCTGAAGAGCTTGGAGTCCGATGTTTGCGGGCAGGAAGCATCCAGCACGGGAGAAAGATGAAGGCTAGGAGGCTAAACCAGTTCGGTCTTTTCATGTTCTTCTGCCTGATTTTTATTCTGGCCTTGCTGGAAGCTGATTAGATTGTGGTCACCCAGATTAAGAGTAGGTCTGCCTTTCCCAGCCCACAGACTCAAATGTTAATCTCCTTTGGCCACACCCTCACGGGCACACCCAGGAACAATACTTTGCATCCTTCAATCCAATCAAGTTGACACTCAGTATTAGCCATCACATGACCTCATTCAAGAAAACAAGTGAAGGTGGACCACAGAGGGTGAGGAAGGCCTTTTGAGAGATCCATCAAGTTCTCATTACAGAAAACTGAAGAGGACTGTCTGCAAATATAGTCTTAATTTCTTAGCTTCCAAACCAAAACCTTATGAGAAGATTCCTTTTGTTTCAAGGGTAAACATACAAATCTGGAAAACAGTATTTTTTGGCATTTGTCAGAACTATCCCTGGGCAGTGGCAGATTGGGTCATTTTCCTGGATTCCTTGCATTACTTTCTTGCTGATGCTACCATTTCCACCTCCCTAAACACATGTACACAATGCCTGGAATGAGCTGGAGTGGAAAGGATAAATTTACAGACTGTTTATTTACAGAGCTTGTATTCTAGTTGGGGAGATAGCCAAAAAAAAAAAAATACATGACATATATCAAATACATGACATATATCAGGTAGGAATCAGTGCTCTGAAGAAAATTAAATAGGAAGAGAGACTAGATAGTCATAGGGCACATGTCTGTATAGATAAGAATTTATATATGCATGCCTGCATACGTGTGTGTCTTCATGCATGTGTGTGTGTGTGTGTGTGTGTGTGCGCGCGCGGGGGGTGGCAGTATCTTGTAAGGTGACATTTGAGCCAAGACCTGAAAGAATGAAAGGAGTGAGCTTTGTAATACCACATGCAGACTCAGGCAAGAGTGCAGCTTCCCTGGGCTCAGCACACTAGAGGTCCCCACCTATCACAAACACACACAAACACATTTGTTAAAGAATACATGGTGCTTCTGTTACCCAAGGTCAGGCGTAGGTGCTGGCACAGCACAGTTCATGACCTTAAACATCTCTTCTTGTGAATGAAACTTCTCAGACCCCAGGGAAACGCTTGTCAAAAATCTCTTGTTCTGTGACTTCATAACAAAAGGCAATAGTGTCCTAATGCCATACAGACAAGTGAGTTGTGCTGAGGTGCTAAAATTAAAGAAAAAAATTAATATATTAAAATTGTAAAAAAATTGTATGTAGTTTATATGTATAAAAATATTTAGTACATTTAAAGTAAATTTTCAAAAAATGAAATAAAATTTTACCTTTATTTAAATAATTTTATTAAGATTTTGATGTTCATTTGTTATTGATAATGTACTTTCTACTTGTAATAAATAATTTAACATTTAAAAAACAACTTCTTTGAAAGCCTGAAGAATAATGTCAATGTTTTTACATTTAATTTGACTTTTTCATTAAAATTTATTCAAATTTTGTGCATTTTGAATATAATTACATTATTTTTTATCCTTTAGATCAGTATGGTCAACAAAACATGGATTGTTGTGAAAATTTTGATTATAAAACACAGTGATTTTCTGGAAATGAAAGGAAAAAAGAAATTTAATGGATAAAACATAATAATTTCTGAATTATATAGGTCTTTAAATTATTAAGTCTCTAAACATTGCTGTTCCATCAACAGAACACCTAGAGATGCACAAAAATTGTTAAAATTAGTGAACATTGATGTTTGGCCTACTATATTATATAATAACCACAGCTTTAGCCTTAAAAAATTGTCATCATGGGTCCAACAACAGATGAAGGGATAAAGAAAAGGAACTGGAACAACTCCAGTCTACAGCTCCCAGCGTGAGAGATGCAGAAGACGGGTGATTTCTGCATTTCCAACTGAGGTTTCGGGTTCATCTTACTGGGGCTCGGCGGACAGTGGGTGCAGGACAGGGGGTGCAGCCCACCGAGTGTGAGCCACAGGGCGAGGTATCGCCCCCCCCAGGAAGCACAAGGGGTCAGGGAATTCCCTTTCCTAGCCAAACAAAGCAGTGACAGATGGCGCCTGGAAAATCGAGTCACTCCCACCCTAATACTGCACTTTTCCAATGGTTTTAGCAAATGGCACACCAGAAGATTACATCCTGCGCCTAACTCAGAGGGTCCCACGCTCCGGAGCCTGGCTCATTGGTAGCTCAGCAGTCTGAGATCTAACTGCAAGGAGGCAGCGAAGATGGGGAATGGGCGCCCACCATTGCTGAAGCTTGAGTAGGCAAACAAAGCAGCCGGGAAGCTCGAACTGGGTGGAGCCCACTGCAGCTCAAGGAGGCCTGCCTGCCTGCCTCTGTAGACTCCACCTCTGGAGGCAGGGCATAGCTGAACAAAAGGCAGCAGAAACCTCTGCAGATTTAAATGCCCCTGTCTGACAGTTTTGAAGAGAGTAGTGGTTCTCCCAGCACAGAGTCTGAGATCTGAGAATGGACAGACTGCCTCCTCAAGTGGGTCCCTGACCCCCCCAGTAGCCTAACTGGGAGGCACCCCCCAGGAGGGGAAGACCGACACCTCACATGACCAGGTACTCCTCTGAGATGAAGCTTCCAGAGGAACAATTGGCAGCAACATTTGCTGTTCAGCAATATTTGCTGTTCTGCTGCCTCCACTGCTGATACGCAGGCAAACAGAGTCTGGAGTGGACCTCCAGCAAACTCCAACAGACCTGCAGCTGAGGGTCCTGACTGTTACAAGGAAAACTAACAGATAGAAAGGACATCCACACCAAAACCCCATCTGTATGTCACCATCATCAAAGACTAAAGGTAGATAAAATCACAAAGATGGGGGAAAAACAGAACAGAAAAGCTGGATATTCTAAAAACCAGAGTGCCTCTCCCCCTCCAAAGGAATGCAGCTCCTCGCCAGCAGCGGAACAAAGCTGGATGGAGAATGACTTTGACAAGTTGAGAGAAGAAGGCTTCAGATGATCAAACTTCTCTGACCTAAAGGAAGAAGTTCGATCCCATCACAAAGAAGCTAAATCCTTGAAAAAAGATTAGATGAATGGCTAATTCGAATAACCACTGTAGAGAAGTCCTTAAATGACCAGATGGAGCTGAAAACCATGGCACGAGAACTACATGACGCATGCACAAGCTTCAGTAGCCAATTCAATCAACTGGAAGAAAGGGTATCAGTGACTGAAGATCAAATGAATGAAATGAAGTGAAAAGAGAAGTTTACAGAAAAAAGAGTAAAAGGAAACAAACAAAGCCTCCAAGAAATATGGGACTACGTGAAAAGACTAAATCTACATCTGATTGGTGTACCTGAAAGTGATGGGGAGAATGGAACTAAGTTGGAAAACACTCTGCAGGATATTATTCAGGAGAACTTCACCAACCTAGCAAGGCAGTACAACATTCAAATTCAGGAAATACAGAGAATACCACAAAGATACTCCTTGAGAACAGCAACTCCAAGACACATAATTGTCAGATTCACCAAAGTTGAAATGAAGAAAAAAATGTTAAAGGCAGCCAGAGAGAAAGGTCGGGTTACCCACAAAGGGAAGCTCATCAGACTAACAGCAGACCTCTCGGTAGAAACCCTACAAGCCAGAAGAGAGTGGGGGCCAATATTCAACATTCTTAAAGAAAAGAATTTTCAACCCAGAATTTCATATCCAGCCA